>NC_137875.1:15690483-15745483 GCF_963924005.1 Protomyctophum bolini
AACCTTTCGTTTTTGTCATTTCGTCATTTTTTTCAAATCTTCAAAAATGATGAAAAACGGCGCGCTATAGTATGCCGTACGATATGGGCTATAGCCCATGGTCCAAAATGATGAGAAACGAGGCTAACTTTTTTTTTCAAAATTTCAAAAAACATGGGCTATAACCTTTCGTTTTTGTCATTTCGTCATTTTTTTCAAATCTTCAAAAATGATGAAAAACGGCGCGCTATAGTATGCCGTACGATATGGGCTATAGCCCATGGTCCAAAATGATGAGAAACGAGGCTAACTTTTTTTTTCAAAATTTCAAAAAACATGGGCTATAACCTTTCGTTTTTGTCATTTCGTCATTTTTTTCAAATCTTCAAAAATGATGAAAAACGGCGTGCTATAGTATGCCGTACGATATGGGCTATAGCCCATGGTCCAAAATGATGAGAAACGAGGCTAACTTTTTTTTTCAAAATTTCAAAAAACATGGGCTATAACCTTTCGTTTTTGTCATTTCGTCATTTTTTTCAGATCTTCAAAAATGATGAAAAACGGCGCGCTATAGTATGCCGTACGATATGGGCTATAGCCCATGGTCCAAAATGATGAGAAACGAGGCTAACTTTTTTTTTCAAAATTTCAAAAAACATGGGCTATAACCTTTCGTTTTTGTCATTTCGTCATTTTTTTCAAATCTTCAAAAATGATGAAAAACGGCGCGCTATAGTATGCCGTACGATATGGGCTATAGCCCATGGTCCAAAATGATGAGAAACGAGGCTAACTTTTTTTTTCAAAATTTCAAAAAACATGGGCTATAACCTTTCGTTTTTGTCATTTTGTCATTTTTTTCAAATCTTCAAAAATGATGAAAAACGGCGCGCTATAGTATGCCGTACGATATGGGCTATAGCCCATGGTCCAAAATGATGAGAAACGAGGCTAACTTTTTTTTTCAAAATTTCAAAAAACATGGGCTATAACCTTTCGTTTTTGTCATTTCGTCATTTTTTTCAAATCTTCAAAAATGATGAAAAACGGCGCGCTATAGTATGCCGTACGATATGGGCTATAGCCCATGGTCCAAAATGATGAGAAACGAGGCTAACTTTTTTTTTCAAAATTTCAAAAAACATGGGCTATAACCTTTCGTTTTTGTCATTTCGTCATTTTTTTCAAATCTTCAAAAATGATGAAAAACGGCGCGCTATAGTATGCCGTACGATATGGGCTATAGCCCATGGTCCAAAATGATGAGAAACGAGGCTAACTTTTTTTTTCAAAATTTCAAAAAACATGGGCTATAACCTTTCGTTTTTGTCATTTCGTCATTTTTTTCAAATCTTCAAAAATGATGAAAAACGGCGCGCTATAGTATGCCGTACGATATGGGCTATAGCCCATGGTCCAAAATGATGAGAAACGAGGCTAACTTTTTTTTTCAAAATTTCAAAAAACATGGGATATAACCTTTCGTTTTTGTCATTTCGTCATTTTTTTCAAATCTTCAAAAATGATGAAAAACGGCGCGCTATAGTATGCCGTACGATATGGGCTATAGCCCATGGTCCAAAATGATGAGAAACGAGGCTAACTTTTTTTTTCAAAATTTCAAAAAACATGGGCTATAACCTTTCGTTTTTGTCATTTTTTTCAAATCTTCAAAAATGATGAAAAACGGCGCGCTATAGTATGCCGTACGATATGGGCTATAGCCCATGGTCCAAAATGATGAGAAACGAGGCTAACTTTTTTTTTCAAAATTTCAAAAAACATGGGCTATAACCTTTCGTTTTTGTCATTTCGTCATTTTTTTCAAATCTTCAAAAATGATGAAAAACGGCGCGCTATAGTATGCCGTACGATATGGGCTATAGCCCATGGTCCAAAATGATGAGAAACGAGGCTAACTTTTTTTTTCAAAATTTCAAAAAACATGGGATATAACCTTTCGTTTTTGTCATTTCGTCATTTTTTTCAAATCTTCAAAAATGATGAAAAACGGCGCGCTATAGTATGCCGTACGATATGGGCTATAGGCCATGGTCCAAAATGATGAGAAACGAGGCTAACTTTTTTTTTCAAAATTTCAAAAAACATGGGCTATAACCTTTCGTTTTTGTCATTTTTTTTCAAATCTTCAAAAATGATGAAAAACGGCGCGCTATAGTATGCCGTACGATATGGGCTATAGCCCATGGTCCAAAATGATGAGAAACGAGGCTAACTTTTTTTTTCAAAATTTCAAAAAACATGGGCTATAACCTTTCGTTTTTGTCATTTCGTCATTTTTTTCAAATCTTCAAAAATGATGAAAAACGGCGCGCTATAGTATGCCGTACGATATGGGCTATAGCCCATGGTCCAAAATGATGAGAAACGAGGCTAACTTTTTTTTTCAAAATTTCAAAAAACATGGGCTATAACCTTTCGTTTTTGTCATTTCGTCATTTTTTTCAAATCTTCAAAAATGATGAAAAACGGCGCGCTATAGTATGCCGTACGATATGGGCTATAGCCCATGGTCCAAAATGATGAGAAACGAGGCTAACTTTTTTTTTCAAAATTTCAAAAAACATGGGCTATAACCTTTCGTTTTTGTCATTTTGTCATTTTTTTCAAATCTTCAAAAATGATGAAAAACGGCGCGCTATAGTATGCCGTACGATATGGGCTATAGCCCATGGTCCAAAATGATGAGAAACGAGGCTAACTTTTTTTTTCAAAATTTCAAAAAACATGGGCTATAACCTTTCGTTTGTGTCATTTCGTCATTTTTTTCAAATCTTCAAAAATGATGAAAAACGGCGCGCTATAGTATGCCGTACGATATGGGCTATAGCCCATGGTCCAAAATGATGAGAAACGAGGCTAACTTTTTTTTTCAAAATTTCAAAAAACATGGGCTATAACCTTTCGTTTTTGTCATTTCGTCTTTTTTTTCAAATCTTCAAAAATGATGAAAAACGGCGCGCTATAGTATGCCGTACGATATGGGCTATAGCCCATGGTCCAAAATGATGAGAAACGAGGCTAACTTTTTTTTTCAAAATTTCAAAAAACATGGGCTATAACCTTTCGTTTTTGTCATTTCGTCATTTTTTTCAAATCTTCAAAAATGATGAAAAACGGCGCGCTATAGTATGCCGTACGATATGGGCTATAGCCCATGGTCCAAAATGATGAGAAACGAGGCTAACTTTTTTTTTCAAAATTTCAAAAAACATGGGCTATAACCTTTCGTTTTTGTCATTTCGTCATTTTTTTCAAATCTTCAAAAATGATGAAAAACGGCGCGCTATAGTATGCCGTACGATATGGGCTATAGCCCATGGTCCAAAATGATGAGAAACGAGGCTAACTTTTTTTTTCAAAATTTCAAAAAACATGGGCTATAACCTTTCGTTTTTGTCATTTCGTCATTTTTTTCAAATCTTCAAAAATGATGAAAAACGGCGCGCTATAGTATGCCGTACGATATGGGCTATAGCCCATGGTCCAAAATGATGAGAAACGAGGCTAACTTTTTTTTTCAAAATTTCAAAAAACATGGGCTATAACCTTTCGTTTTTGTCATTTCGTCATTTTTTTCAAATCTTCAAAAATGATGAAAAACGGCGCGCTATAGTATGCCGTACGATATGGGCTATAGCCCATGGTCCAAAATGATGAGAAACGAGGCTAACTTTTTTTTTCAAAATTTCAAAAAACATGGGCTATAACCTTTCGTTTTTGTCATTTCGTCATTTTTTTCAAATCTTCAAAAATGATGAAAAACGGCGCGCTATAGTATGCCGTACGATATGGGCTATAGCCCATGGTCCAAAATGATGAGAAACGAGGCTAACTTTTTTTTTCAAAATTTCAAAAAACATGGGCTATAACCTTTCGTTTTTGTCATTTCGTCATTTTTTTCAAATCTTCAAAAATGATGAAAAACGGCGCGCTATAGTATGCCGTACGATATGGGCTATAGCCCATGGTCCAAAATGATGAGAAACGAGGCTAACTTTTTTTTTCAAAATTTCAAAAAACATGGGCTATAACCTTTCGTTTTTGTCATTTCGTCATTTTTTTCAAATCTTCAAAAATGATGAAAAACGGCGCGCTATAGTATGCCGTACGATATGGGCTATAGCCCATGGTCCAAAATGATGAGAAACGAGGCTAACTTTTTTTTTCAAAATTTCAAAAAACATGGGATATAACCTTTCGTTTTTGTCATTTCGTCATTTTTTTCAAATCTTCAAAAATGATGAAAAACGGCGCGCTATAGTATGCCGTACGATATGGGCTATAGCCCATGGTCCAAAATGATGAGAAACGAGGCTAACTTTTTTTTTCAAAATTTCAAAAAACATGGGCTATAACCTTTCGTTTTTGTCATTTCGTCATTTTTTTCAAATCTTCAAAAATGATGAAAAACGGCGCGCTATAGTATGCCGTACGATATGGGCTATAGCCCATGGTCCAAAATGATGAGAAACGAGGCTAACTTTTTTTTTCAAAATTTCAAAAAACATGGGCTATAACCTTTCGTTTGTGTCATTTCGTCATTTTTTTCAAATCTTCAAAAATGATGAAAAACGGCGCGCTATAGTATGCCGTACGATATGGGCTATAGCCCATGGTCCAAAATGATGAGAAACGAGGCTAACTTTTTTTTTCAAAATTTCAAAAAACATGGGCTATAACCTTTCGTTTTTGTCATTTCGTCTTTTTTTTCAAAACTTCAAAAATGATGAAAAACGGCGCGCTATAGTATGCCGTACGATATGGGCTATAGCCCATGGTCCAAAATGATGAGAAACGAGGCTAACTTTTTTTTTCAAAATTTCAAAAAACATGGGCTATAACCTTTCGTTTTTGTCATTTCGTCATTTTTTTCAAATCTTCAAAAATGATGAAAAACGGCGCGCTATAGTATGCCGTACGATATGGGCTATAGCCCATGGTTCAAAATGATGAGAAACGAGGCTAACTTTTTTTTTCAAAATTTCAAAAAACATGGGCTATAACCTTTCGTTTTTGTCATTTCGTCATTTTTTTCAAATTTTCAAAAATGATGAAAAATGGCGCGCTATAGTATGCCGTACGATATGGGCTATAGCCCATGGTCCAAAATGATGAGAAACGAGGCTAACTTTTTTTTTCAAAATTTCAAAAAACATGGGCTATAACCTTTCGTTTTTGTCATTTCGTCATTTTTTTCAAATCTTCAAAAATGATGAAAAACGGCGTGCTATAGTATGCCGTACGATATGGGCTATAGCCCATGGTCCAAAATGATGAGAAACGAGGCTAACTTTTTTTTTCAAAATTTCAAAAAACATGGGCTATAACCTTTCGTTTTTGTCATTTCGTCATTTTTTTCAAATCTTCAAAAATGATGAAAAACGGCGCGCTATAGTATGCCGTACGATATGGGCTATAGCCCATGGTCCAAAATGATGAGAAACGAGGCTAACTTTCTTTTTCAAAATTTCAAAAAACATGGGCTATAACCTTTCGTTTTTGTCATTTTTTTCAAATCTTCAAAAATGATGAAAAACGGCGCGCTATAGTATGCCGTACGATATGGGCTATAGCCCATGGTCCAAAATGATGAGAAACGAGGCTAACTTTTTTTTTCAAAATTTCAAAAAACATGGGCTATAACCTTTCGTTTTTGTCATTTCGTCATTTTTTTCAAATCTTCAAAAATGATGAAAAACGGCGCGCTATAGTATGCCGTACGATATGGGCTATAGCCCATGGTCCAAAATGATGAGAAACGAGGCTAACTTTTTTTTTCAAAATTTCAAAAAACATGGGCTATAACCTTTCGTTTTTGTCATTTCGTCATTTTTTTCAAATTTTCAAAAATGATGAAAAACGGCGCGCTATAGTATGCCGTACGATATGGGCTATAGCCCATGGTCCAAAATGATGAGAAACGAGGCTAACTTTTTTTTTCAAAATTTCAAAAAACATGGGCTATAACCTTTCGTTTTTGTCATTTCGTCATTTTTTTCAAATCTTCAAAAATGATGAAAAACGGCGTGCTATAGTATGCCGTACGATATGGGCTATAGCCCATGGTCCAAAATGATGAGAAACGAGGCTAACTTTTTTTTTCAAAATTTCAAAAAACATGGGCTATAACCTTTCGTTTTTGTCATTTCGTCATTTTTTTCAAATCTTCAAAAATGATGAAAAACGGCGCGCTATAGTATGCCGTACGATATGGGCTATAGCCCATGGTCCAAAATGATGAGAAACGAGGCTAACTTTCTTTTTCAAAATTTCAAAAAACATGGGCTATAACCTTTCGTTTTTGTCATTTTTTTCAAATCTTCAAAAATGATGAAAAACGGCGCGCTATAGTATGCCGTACGATATGGGCTATAGCCCATGGTCCAAAATGATGAGAAACGAGGCTAACTTTTTTTTTCAAAATTTCAAAAAACATGGGCTATAACCTTTCGTTTTTGTCATTTCGTCATTTTTTTCAAATCTTCAAAAATGATGAAAAACGGCGTGCTATAGTATGCCGTACGATATGGGCTATAGCCCATGGTCCAAAATGATGAGAAACGAGGCTAACTTTTTTTTTCAAAATTTCAAAAAACATGGGCTATAACCTTTCGTTTTTGTCATTTTGTCATTTTTTTCAAATCTTCAAAAATGATGAAAAACGGCGCGCTATAGTATGCCGTACGATATGGGCTATAGCCAGCCCATGGTCCAAAATGATGAGAAACGAGGCTAACTTTTTTTTTTCAAAATTTCAAAAAACATGGGCTATAACCTTTCGTTTTTGTCATTTCGTCATTTTTTTCAAATTTTCAAAAATGATGAAAAACGGCGCGCTATAGTATGCCGTACGATATGGGCTATAGCCCATGGTCCAAAATGATGAGAAACGAGGCTAACTTTTTTTTTCAAAATTTCAAAAAACATGGGCTATAACCTTTCCTTTTTGTCATTTCGTCATTTTTTTCAAATCTTCAAAAATGATGAAAAACGGCGTGCTATAGTATGCCGTACGATATGGGCTATAGCCCATGGTCCAAAATGATGAGAAACGAGGCTAACTTTTTTTTTCAAAATTTCAAAAAACATGGGCTATAACCTTTCGTTTTTGTCATTTCGTCATTTTTTTCAAATCTTCAAAAATGATGAAAAACGGCGCGCTATAGTATGCCGTACGATATGGGCTATAGCCCATGGTCCAAAATGATGAGAAACGAGGCTAACTTTCTTTTTCAAAATTTCAAAAAACATGGGCTATAACCTTTCGTTTTTGTCATTTTTTTCAAATCTTCAAAAATGATGAAAAACGGCGCGCTATAGTATGCCGTACGATATGGGCTATAGCCCATGGTCCAAAATGATGAGAAACGAGGCTAACTTTTTTTTTCAAAATTTCAAAAAACATGGGCTATAACCTTTCGTTTTTGTCATTTCGTCATTTTTTTCAAATCTTCAAAAATGATGAAAAACGGCGCGCTATAGTATGCCGTACGATATGGGCTATAGCCCATGGTCCAAAATGATGAGAAACGAGGCTAACTTTTTTTTTCAAAATTTCAAAAAACATGGGCTATAACCTTTCGTTTTTGTCATTTCGTCATTTTTTTCAAATCTTCAAAAATGATGAAAAACGGCGCGCTATAGTATGCCGTACGATATGGGCTATAGCCAGCCCATGGTCCAAAATGATGAGAAACGAGGCTAACTTTTTTTTTCAAAATTTCAAAAAACATGGGCTATAACCTTTCGTTTTTGTCATTTTGTCATTTTTTTCAAATCTTCAAAAATGATGAAAAACGGCGCGCTATAGTATGCCGTACGATATGGGCTATAGCCCATGGTCCAAAATGATGAGAAACGAGGCTAACTTTTTTTTTCAAAATTTCAAAAAACATGGGCTATAACCTTTCGTTTGTGTCATTTCGTCATTTTTTTCAAATCTTCAAAAATGATGAAAAACGGCGCGCTATAGTATGCCGTACGATATGGGCTATAGCCCATGGTCCAAAATGATGAGAAACGAGGCTAACTTTTTTTTTCAAAATTTCAAAAAACATGGGCTATAACCTTTCGTTTTTGTCATTTCGTCATTTTTTTCAAATCTTCAAAAATGATGAAAAACGGCGCGCTATAGTATGCCGTACGATATGGGCTATAGCCCATGGTCCAAAATGATGAGAAACGAGGCTAACTTTTTTTTTCAAAATTTCAAAAAACATGGGCTATAACCTTTCGTTTTTGTCATTTCGTCATTTTTTTCAAATCTTCAAAAATGATGAAAAACGGCGTGCTATAGTATGCCGTACGATATGGGCTATAGCCCATGGTCCAAAATGATGAGAAACGAGGCTAACTTTTTTTTTCAAAATTTCAAAAAACATGGGCTATAACCTTTCGTTTTTGTCATTTCGTCATTTTTTTCAAATCTTCAAAAATGATGAAAAACGGCGCGCTATAGTATGCCGTACGATATGGGCTATAGCCCATGGTCCAAAATGATGAGAAACGAGGCTAACTTTTTTTTTCAAAATTTCAAAAAACATGGGCTATAACCTTTCGTTTTTGTCATTTTTTTCAAATCTTCAAAAATGATGAAAAACGGCGCGCTATAGTATGCCGTACGATATGGGCTATAGCCCATGGTCCAAAATGATGAGAAACGAGGCTAACTTTTTTTTTCAAAATTTCAAAAAACATGGGCTATAACCTTTCGTTTTTGTCATTTCGTCATTTTTTTCAAATCTTCAAAAATGATGAAAAACGGCGCGCTATAGTATGCCGTACGATATGGGCTATAGCCCATGGTCCAAAATGATGAGAAACGAGGCTAACTTTTTTTTTCAAAATTTCAAAAAACATGGGCTATAACCTTTCGTTTTTGTCATTTCGTCATTTTTTTCAAATCTTCAAAAATGATGAAAAACGGCGCGCTATAGTATGCCGTACGATATGGGCTATAGCCCATGGTCCAAAATGATGAGAAACGAGGCTAACTTTTTTTTTCAAAATTTCAAAAAACATGGGCTATAACCTTTCGTTTTTGTCATTTCGTCATTTTTTTCAAATCTTCAAAAATGATGAAAAACGGCGCGCTATAGTATGCCGTACGATATGGGCTATAGCCCATGGTCCAAAATGATGAGAAACGAGGCTAACTTTTTTTTTCAAAATTTCAAAAAACATGGGCTATAACCTTTCGTTTTTGTCATTTCGTCATTTTTTTCAAATCTTCAAAAATGATGAAAAACGGCGCGCTATAGTATGCCGTACGATATGGGCTATAGCCCATGGTCCAAAATGATGAGAAACGAGGCTAACTTTTTTTTTCAAAATTTCAAAAAACATGGGATATAACCTTTCGTTTTTGTCATTTCGTCATTTTTTTCAAATCTTCAAAAATGATGAAAAACGGCGCGCTATAGTATGCCGTACGATATGGGCTATAGCCCATGGTCCAAAATGATGAGAAACGAGGCTAACTTTTTTTTCAAAATTTCAAAAAACATGGGCTATAACCTTTCGTTTTTGTCATTTCGTCATTTTTTTCAAATCTTCAAAAATGATGAAAAACGGCGCGCTATAGTATGCCGTACGATATGGGCTATAGCCCATGGTCCAAAATGATGAGAAACGAGGCTAACTTTTTTTTTCAAAATTTCAAAAACATGGGCTATAACCTTTCGTTTGTGTCATTTCGTCATTTTTTTCAAATCTTCAAAAATGATGAAAAACGGCGCGCTATAGTATGCCGTACGATATGGGCTATAGCCCATGGTCCAAAATGATGAGAAACGAGGCTAACTTTTTTTTTCAAAATTTCAAAAAACATGGGCTATAACCTTTCGTTTTTGTCATTTCGTCATTTTTTTCAAATCTTCAAAAATGATGAAAAACGGCGCGCTATAGTATGCCGTACGATATGGGCTATAGCCCATGGTCCAAAATGATGAGAAACGAGGCTAACTTTTTTTTTCAAAATTTCAAAAAACATGGGCTATAACCTTTCGTTTTTGTCATTTCGTCATTTTTTTCAAATCTTCAAAAATGATGAAAAACGGCGCGCTATAGTATGCCGTACGATATGGGCTATAGCCCATGGTCCAAAATAATGAGAAACGAGGCTAACTTTTTTTTTCAAAATTTCAAAAAACATGGGCTATAACCTTTCGTTTTTGTCATTTCGTCATTTTTTTCAAATCTTAAAAAATGATGAAAAACGGCGCGCTATAGTATGCCGTACGATATGGGCTATAGCCCATGGTCCAAAATGATGAGAAACGAGGCTAACTTTTTTTTTCAAAATTTAAAAAAACATGGGCTATAACCTTTCGTTTTTGTCATTTCGTCATTTTTTTCAAATCTTCAAAAATGATGAAAAACGGCGTGCTATAGTATGCCGTACGATATGGGCTATAGCCCATGGTCCAAAATGATGAGAAACGAGGCTAACTTTTTTTTTCAAAATTTCAAAAAACATGGGCTATAACCTTTCGTTTTTGTCATTTTGTCATTTTTTTCAAATCTTCAAAAATGATGAAAAACGGCGCGCTATAGTATGCCGTACGATATGGGCTATAGCCCATGGTCCAAAATGATGAGAAACGAGGCTAACTTTTTTTTTCAAAATTTCAAAAAACATGGGCTATAACCTTTCGTTTTTGTCATTTCGTCATTTTTTTCAAATCTTCAAAAATGATGAAAAACGGCGCGCTATAGTATGCCGTACGATATGGGCTATAGCCCATGGTCCAAAATGATGAGAAACGAGGCTAACTTTTTTTTTCAAAATTTCAAAAAACATGGGCTATAACCTTTCGTTTTTGTCATTTCGTCATTTTTTTCAAATCTTCAAAAATGATAAAAAACGGCGCGCTATAGTATGCCGTACGATATGGGCTATAGCCCATGGTCCAAAATGATGAGAAACGAGGCTAACTTTTTTTTTCAAAATTTCAAAAAACATGGGCTATAACCTTTCGTTTTTGTCATTTCGTCATTTTTTTCAAATCTTCAAAAATGATGAAAAACGGCGCGCTATAGTATGCCGTACGATATGGGCTATAGCCCATGGTCCAAAATGATGAGAAACGAGGCTAACTTTTTTTTTCAAAATTTCAAAAAACATGGGCTATTACCTTTCGTTTTTGTCATTTCGTCATTTTTTTCAAATCTTCAAAAATGATGAAAAACGGCGCGCTATAGTATGCCGTACGATATGGGCTATAGCCCATGGTCCAAAATGATGAGAAACGAGGCTAACTTTTTTTTTCAAAATTTAAAAAAACATGGGGTATAACCTTTCGTTTTTGTCATTTCGTCATTTTTTTCAAATCTTCAAAAATGATGAAAAACGGCGCGCTATAGTATGCCGTACGATATGGGCTATAGCCCATGGTCCAAAATGATGAGAAACGAGGCTAACTTTTTTTTTCAAAATTTCAAAAAACATGGGCTATAACCTTTCGTTTTTGTCATTTCGTCATTTTTTTCAAATCTTCAAAAATGATGAAAAACGGCGCGCTATAGTATGCCGTACGATATGGGCTATAGCCCATGGTCCAAAATGATGAGAAACGAGGCTAACTTTTTTTTTCAAAATTTCAAAAAACATGGGCTATAACCTTTCGTTTTTGTCATTTCGTCATTTTTTTCAAATCTTCAAAAATGATGAAAAACGGCGCGCTATAGTATGCCGTACGATATGGGCTATAGCCCATGGTCCAAAATGATGAGAAACGAGGCTAACTTTTTTTTTCAAAATTTCAAAAAACATGGGCTATAACCTTTCGTTTTTGTCATTTCGTCATTTTTTTCAAATCTTCAAAAATGATGAAAAACGGCGCGCTATAGTATGCCGTACGATATGGGCTATAGCCCATGGTCCAAAATGATGAGAAACGAGGCTAACTTTTTTTTTCAAAATTTCAAAAAACATGGGCTATAACCTTTCGTTTTTGTCATTTCGTCATTTTTTTCAAATCTTCAAAAATGATGAAAAACGGCGCGCTATAGTATGCCGTACGATATGGGCTATAGCACATGGTCCAAAATGATGAGAAACGAGGCTAACTTTTTTTTTCAAAATTTCAAAAAACATGGGCTATAACCCATCGTTTTTGTCATTTCGTCATTTTTTTCAAATCTTCAAAAATGATGAAAAACGGCGCGCTATAGTATGCCGTACGATATGGGCTATAGCCCATGGTCCAAAATGATGAGAAACGAGGCTAACTTTTTTTTTCAAAATTTCAAAAAACATGGGCTATAACCTTTCGTTTTTGTCATTTCGTCATTTTTTTCAAATCTTCAAAAATGATGAAAAACGGCGCGCTATAGTATGCCGTACGATATGGGCTATAGCCCATGGTCCAAAATGATAAGAAACGAGGCTAACTTTTTTTTCAAAATTTCAAAAAACATGGGCTATAACCCATCGTTTTTGTCATTTCGTCATTTTTTTCAAATCTTCAAAAATGATGAAAAACGGCGCGCTATAGTATGCCGTACGATATGGGCTATAGCCCATGGTCCAAAATGATGAGAAACGAGGCTAACTTTTTTTTTCAAAATTTCAAAAAACATGGGCTATAACCTTTCGTTTTTGTCATTTCGTCATTTTTTTCAAATCTTCAAAAATGATGAAAAACGGCGCGCTATAGTATGCCGTACGATATGGGCTATAGCCCATGGTCCAAAATGATGAGAAACGAGGCTAACTTTTTTTTTCAAAATTTCAAAAAACATGGGCTATAACCTTTCGTTTTTGTCATTTCGTCATTTTTTTCAAATCTTCAAAAATGATGAAAAACGGCGCGCTATAGTATGCCGTACGATATGGGCTATAGCCCATGGTCCAAAATAATGAGAAACGAGGCTAACTTTTTTTTTCAAAATTTCAAAAAACATGGGCTATAACCTTTCGTTTTTGTCATTTCGTCATTTTTTTCAAATCTTAAAAAATGATGAAAAACGGCGCGCTAAAGTATGCCGTACGATATGGGCTATAGCCCATGGTCCAAAATGATGAGAAACGAGGCTAACTTTTTTTTTCAAAATTTAAAAAAACATGGGCTATAACCTTTCGTTTTTGTCATTTCGTCATTTTTTTCAAATCTTCAAAAATGATGAAAAACGGCGCGGTATAGTATGCCGTACGATATGGGCTATAGCCCATGGTCCAAAATGATGAGAAACGAGGCTAACTTTATAACCTTTCGTTTTTGTCATTTCGTCATTTTTTTCAAATCTTCAAAAATGATGAAAAACGGCGCGCTATAGTATGCCGTACGATATGGGCTATAGCCCATGGTCCAAAATGATGAGAAACGAGGCTAACTTTTTATTTCAAAATTTCAAAAAACATGGGCTATAACCTTTCGTTTTTGTCATTTCGTCATTTTTTTCAAATCTTCAAAAATGATGAAAAACGGCGCGCTATAGTATGCCGTACGATATGGGCTATAGCCCATGGTCCAAAATGATGAGAAACGAGGCTAACTTTTTTTTTCAAAATTTCAAAAAACATGGGCTATAACCTTTCGTTTTTGTCATTTCGTCATTTTTTTCAAATCTTCAAAAATGATGAAAAACGGCGCGCTATAGTATGCCGTACGATATGGGCTATAGCCCATGGTCCAAAATGATGAGAAACGAGGCTAACTTTTTTTTTCAACATTTCAAAAAACATGGGCTATAACCTTTCGTTTTTGTCATTTCGTCATTTTTTTCAAATCTTCAAAAATGATGAAAAACGGCGCGCTATAGTATGCCGTACGATATGGGCTATAGCCCATGGTCCAAAATGATGAGAAACGAGGCTAACTTTTTTTTTCAAAATTTCAAAAAACATGGGCTATAACCTTTCGTTTTTGTCATTTCGTCATTTTTTTCAAATCTTCAAAAATGATGAAAAACGGCGCGCTATAGTATGCCGTACGATATGGGCTATAGCCCATGGTCCAAAATAATGAGAAACGAGGCTAACTTTTTTTTTCAACATTTCAAAAAACATGGGCTATAACCTTTCGTTTTTGTCATTTTGTCATTTTTTTCAAATCTTCAAAAATGATGAAAAACGGCGCGCTATAGTATGCCGTACGATATGGGCTATAGCCCATGGTCCAAAATAATGAGAAACGAGGCTAACTTTTTTTTTCAAAATTTCAAAAAACATGGGCTATAACCTTTCGTTTTTGTCATTTCGTCATTTTTTTCAAATCTTAAAAAATGATGAAAAACGGCGCGCTATAGTATGCCGTACGATATGGGCTATAGCCCATGGTCCAAAATGATGAGAAACGAGGCTAACTTTTTTTTTCAAAATTTAAAAAAACATGAGCTATAACCTTTCGTTTTTGTCATTTCGTCATTTTTTTCAAATCTTCAAAAATGATGAAAAACGGCGCGGTATAGTATGCCGTACGATATGGGCTATAGCCCATGGTCCAAAATGATGAGAAACGAGGCTAACTTTTTTTTCCAAAATTTCAAAAAACATGGGCTATAACCTTTCGTTTTTGTCATTTCGTCATTTTTTTCAAATCTTCAAAAATGATGAAAAACGGCGCGCTATAGTATGCCGTACGATATGGGCTATAGCCCATGGTCCAAAATGATGAGAAACGAGGCTAACTTTTTTTTTCAAAATTTCAAAAAACATGGGCTATAACCTTTCGTTTTTGTCATTTCGTCATTTTTTTCAAATCTTCAAAAATGATGAAAAACGGCGCGCTATAGTATGCCGTACGATATGGGCTATAGCCCATGGTCCAAAATGATGAGAAACGAGGCTAACTTTTTTTTTCAAAATTTCAAAAAACATGGGCTATAACCCATCGTTTTTGTCATTTCGTCATTTTTTTCAAATCTTCAAAAATGATGAAAAACGGCGCGCTATAGTATGCCGTACGATATGGGCTATAGCCCATGGTCCAAAATGATGAGAAACGAGGCTAACTTCTTTTTTCAAAATTTCAAAAAACATGGGCTATAACCTTTCGTTTTTGTCATTTCGTCATTTTTTTCAAATCTTCAAAAATGATGAAAAACGGCGCGCTATAGTATGCCGTACGATATGGGCTATAGCCCATGGTCCAAAATGATAAGAAACGAGGCTAACTTTTTTTTCAAAATTTCAAAAAACATGGGCTATAACCCATCGTTTTTGTCATTTCGTCATTTTTTTCAAATCTTCAAAAATGATGAAAAACGGCGCGCTATAGTATGCCGTACGATATGGGCTATAGCCCATGGTCCAAAATGATGAGAAACGAGGCTAACTTTTTTTTTCAAAATTTCAAAAAACATGGGCTATAACCTTTCGTTTTTGTCATTTCGTCATTTTTTTCAAATCTTCAAAAATGATGAAAAACGGCGCGCTATAGTATGCCGTACGATATGGGCTATAGCCCATGGTCCAAAATGATGAGAAACGAGGCTAACTTTTTTTTTCAAAATTTCAAAAAACATGGGCTATAACCTTTCGTTTTTGTCATTTCGTCATTTTTTTCAAATCTTCAAAAATGATGAAAAACGGCGCGCTATAGTATGCCGTACGATATGGGCTATAGCCCATGGTCCAAAATAATGAGAAACGAGGCTAACTTTTTTTTTCAAAATTTCAAAAAACATGGGCTATAACCTTTCGTTTTTGTCATTTCGTCATTTTTTTCAAATCTTAAAAAATGATGAAAAACGGCGCGCTATAGTATGCCGTACGATATGGGCTATAGCCCATGGTCCAAAATGATGAGAAACGAGGCTAACTTTTTTTTTCAAAATTTAAAAAAACATGGGCTATAACCTTTCGTTTTTGTCATTTCGTCATTTTTTTCAAATCTTCAAAAATGATGAAAAACGGCACGGTATAGTATGCCGTACGATATGGGCTATAGCCCATGGTCCAAAATGATGAGAAACGAGGCTAACTTTTTTTTTCAAAATTTCAAAAAACATGGGCTATAACCTTTCGTTTTTGTCATTTTGTCATTTTTTTCAAATCTTCAAAAATGATGAAAAACGGCGCGCTATAGTATGCCGTACGATATGGGCTATAGCCCATGGTCCAAAATGATGAGAAACGAGGCTAACTTTTTTTTTCAAAATTTCAAAAAACATGGGCTATAACCTTTCGTTTTTGTCATTTCGTCATTTTTTTCAAATCTTCAAAAATGATGAAAAACGGCGCGCTATAGTATGCCGTACGATATGGGCTATAGCCCATGGTCCAAAATGATGAGAAACGAGGCTAACTTTTTTTTTCAAAATTTCAAAAAACATGGGCTATAACCTTTCGTTTTTGTCATTTCGTCATTTTTTTCAAATCTTCAAAAATGATGAAAAACGGCGCGCTATAGTATGCCGTACGATATGGGCTATAGCCCATGGTCCAAAATAATGAGAAACGAGGCTAACTTTTTTTTTCAACATTTCAAAAAACATGGGCTATAACCTTTCGTTTTTGTCATTTCGTCATTTTTTTCAAATCTTCAAAAATGATGAAAAACGGCGCGCTATAGTATGCCGTACGATATGGGCTATAGCCCATGGTCCAAAATAATGAGAAACGAGGCTAACTTTTTTTTTCAAAATTTCAAAAAACATGGGCTATAACCTTTCGTTTTTGTCATTTCGTCATTTTTTTCAAATCTTAAAAAATGATGAAAAACGGCGCGCTATAGTATGCCGTACGATATGGGCTATAGCCCATGGTCCAAAATGATGAGAAACGAGGCTAACTTTTTTTTTCAAAATTTAAAAAAACATGGGCTATAACCTTTCGTTTTTGTCATTTCGTCATTTTTTTCAAATCTTCAAAAATGATGAAAAACGGCGCGGTATAGTATGCCGTACGATATGGGCTATAGCCCATGGTCCAAAATGATGAGAAACGAGGCTAACTTTTTTTTTCAAAATTTCAAAAAACATGGGCTATAACCTTTCGTTTTTGTCATTTCGTCATTTTTTTCAAATCTTCAAAAATGATGAAAAACGGCGCGCTATAGTATGCCGTACGATATGGGCTATAGCCCATGGTCCAAAATGATGAGAAACGAGGCTAACTTTTTTTTTCAAAATTTCAAAAAACATGGGCTATAACCTTTCGTTTTTGTCATTTCGTCATTTTTTTCAAATCTTCAAAAATGATGAAAAACGGCGCGCTATAGTATGCCGTACGATATGGGCTATAGCCCATGGTCCAAAATGATGAGAAACGAGGCTAACTTTTTTTTTCAAAATTTCAAAAAACATGGGCTATAACCTTTCGTTTTTGTCATTTCGTCATTTTTTTCAAATCTTCAAAAATGATGAAAAACGGCGCGCTATAGTATGCCGTACGATATGGGCTATAGCCCATGGTCCAAAATGATGAGAAACGAGGCTAACTTTTTTTTTCAAAATTTCAAAAAACATGGGCTATAACCTTTCGTTTTTGTCATTTCGTCATTTTTTTCAAATCTTCAAAAATGATGAAAAACGGCGCGCTATAGTATGCCGTACGATATGGGCTATAGCCCATGGTCCAAAATAATGAGAAACGAGGCTAACTTTTTTTTTCAAAATTTCAAAAAACATGGGCTATAACCTTTCGTTTTTGTCATTTCGTCATTTTTTTCAAATCTTAAAAAATGATGAAAAACGGCGCGCTATAGTATGCCGTACGATATGGGCTATAGCCCATGGTCCAAAATGATGAGAAACGAGGCTAACTTTTTTTTTCAAAATTTAAAAAAACATGGGCTATAACCTTTCGTTTTTGTCATTTCGTCATTTTTTTCAAATCTTCAAAAATGATGAAAAACGGCGCGGTATAGTATGCCGTACGATATGGGCTATAGCCCATGGTCCAAAATGATGAGAAACGAGGCTAACTTTTTTTTTCAAAATTTCAAAAAACATGGGCTATAACCTTTCGTTTTTGTCATTTTGTCATTTTTTTCAAATCTTCAAAAATGATGAAAAACGGCGCGCTATAGTATGCCGTACGATATGGGCTATAGCCCATGGTCCAAAATGATGAGAAACGAGGCTAACTTTTTTTTTCAAAATTTCAAAAAACATGGGCTATAACCTTTCGTTTTTGTCATTTCGTCATTTTTTTCAAATCTTCAAAAATGATGAAAAACGGCGCGCTATAGTATGCCGTACGATATGGGCTATAGCCCATGGTCCAAAATAATGAGAAACGAGGCTAACTTTTTTTTTCAAAATTTCAAAAAACATGGGCTATAACCTTTCGTTTTTGTCATTTCGTCATTTTTTTCAAATCTTAAAAAATGATGAAAAACGGCGCGCTATAGTATGCCGTACGATATGGGCTATAGCCCATGGTCCAAAATGATGAGAAACGAGGCTAACTTTTTTTTTCAAAATTTAAAAAAACATGGGCTATAACCTTTCGTTTTTGTCATTTCGTCATTTTTTTCAAATCTTCAAAAATGATGAAAAACGGCGCGGTATAGTATGCCGTACGATATGGGCTATAGCCCATGGTCCAAAATGATGAGAAACGAGGCTAACTTTTTTTTTCAAAATTTCAAAAAACATGGGCTATAACCTTTCGTTTTTGTCATTTCGTCATTTTTTTCAAATCTTCAAAAATGATGAAAAACGGCGCGCTATAGTATGCCGTACGATATGGGCTATAGCCCATGGTCCAAAATGATGAGAAACGAGGCTAACTTTTTTTTTCAAAATTTCAAAAAACATGGGCTATAACCTTTCGTTTTTGTCATTTCGTCTTTTTTTTCAAATCTTCAAAAATGATGAAAAACGGCGCGCTATAGTATGCCGTACGATATGGGCTATAGCCCATGGTCCAAAATGATGAGAAACGAGGCTAACTTTTTTTTTCAAAATTTCAAAAAACATGGGCTATAACCTTTCGTTTTTGTCATTTCGTCATTTTTTTCAAATCTTCAAAAATGATGAAAAACGGCGCGCTATAGTATGCCGTACGATATGGGCTATAGCCCATGGTCCAAAATGATGAGAAACGAGGCTAACTTTTTTTTTCAATATTTCAAAAAACATGGGCTATAACCTTTCGTTTTTGTCATTTCGTCATTTTTTTCAAATCTTCAAAAATGATGAAAAACGGCGCGCTATAGTATGCCGTACGATATGGGCTATAGCCCATGGTCCAAAATGATGAGAAACGAGGCTAACTTTTTTTTTCAAAATTTCAAAAAACATGGGCTATAACCTTTCGTTTTTGTCATTTCGTCATTTTTTTCAAATCTTCAAAAATGATAAAAAACGGCGCGCTATAGTATGCCGTACGATATGGGCTATAGCCCATGGTCCAAAATGATGAGAAACGAGGCTAACTTTTTTTTTCAAAATTTCAAAAAACATGGGCTATAACCTTTCGTTTTTGTCATTTCGTCATTTTTTTCAAATCTTCAAAAATGATGAAAAACGGCGCGCTATAGTATGCCGTACGATATGGGCTATAGCCCATGGTCCAAAATGATGAGAAACGAGGCTAACTTTTTTTTTCAAAATTTCAAAAAACATGGGCTATTACCTTTCGTTTTTGTCATTTCGTCATTTTTTTCAAATCTTCAAAAATGATGAAAAACGGCGCGCTATAGTATGCCGTACGATATGGGCTATAGCCCATGGTCCAAAATGATGAGAAACGAGGCTAACTTTTTTTTTCAAAATTTCAAAAAACATGGGGTATAACCTTTCGTTTTTGTCATTTCGTCATTTTTTTCAAATCTTCAAAAATGATGAAAAACGGCGCGCTATAGTATGCCGTACGATATGGGCTATAGCCCATGGTCCAAAATGATGAGAAACGAGGCTAACTTTTTTTTTCAAAATTTCAAAAAACATGGGCTATAACCTTTCGTTTTTGTCATTTCGTCATTTTTTTCAAATCTTCAAAAATGATGAAAAACGGCGCGCTATAGTATGCCGTACGATATGGGCTATAGCCCATGGTCCAAAATGATGAGAAACGAGGCTAACTTTTTTTTTCAAAATTTCAAAAAACATGGGCTATAACCTTTCGTTTTTGTCATTTCGTCATTTTTTTCAAATCTTCAAAAATGATGAAAAACGGCGCGCTATAGTATGCCGTACGATATGGGCTATAGCCCATGGTCCAAAATGATGAGAAACGAGGCTAACTTTTTTTTTCAAAATTTCAAAAAACATGGGCTATAACCTTTCGTTTTTGTCATTTCGTCATTTTTTTCAAATCTTCAAAAATGATGAAAAACGGCGCGCTATAGTATGCCGTACGATATGGGCTATAGCCCATGGTCCAAAATGATGAGAAACGAGGCTAACTTTTTTTTTCAAAATTTCAAAAAACATGGGCTATAACCTTTCGTTTTTGTCATTTCGTCATTTTTTTCAAATCTTCAAAAATGATGAAAAACGGCGCGCTATAGTATGCCGTACGATATGGGCTATAGCACATGGTCCAAAATGATGAGAAACGAGGCTAACTTTTTTTTTCAAAATTTCAAAAAACATGGGCTATAACCCATCGTTTTTGTCATTTCGTCATTTTTTTCAAATCTTCAAAAATGATGAAAAACGGCGCGCTATAGTATGCCGTACGATATGGGCTATAGCCCATGGTCCAAAATGATGAGAAACGAGGCTAACTTTTTTTTTCAAAATTTCAAAAAACATGGGCTATAACCTTTCGTTTTTGTCATTTCGTCATTTTTTTCAAATCTTCAAAAATGATGAAAAACGGCGCGCTATAGTATGCCGTACGATATGGGCTATAGCCCATGGTCCAAAATGATAAGAAACGAGGCTAACTTTTTTTTCAAAATTTCAAAAAACATGGGCTATAACCCATCGTTTTTGTCATTTCGTCATTTTTTTCAAATCTTCAAAAATGATGAAAAACGGCGCGCTATAGTATGCCGTACGATATGGGCTATAGCCCATGGTCCAAAATGATGAGAAACGAGGCTAACTTTTTTTTTCAAAATTTCAAAAAACATGGGCTATAACCTTTCGTTTTTGTCATTTCGTCATTTTTTTCAAATCTTCAAAAATGATGAAAAACGGCGCGCTATAGTATGCCGTACGATATGGGCTATAGCCCATGGTCCAAAATGATGAGAAACGAGGCTAACTTTTTTTTTCAAAATTTCAAAAAACATGGGCTATAACCTTTCGTTTTTGTCATTTCGTCATTTTTTTCAAATCTTCAAAAATGATGAAAAACGGCGCGCTATAGTATGCCGTACGATATGGGCTATAGCCCATGGTCCAAAATAATGAGAAACGAGGCTAACTTTTTTTTTCAAAATTTCAAAAAACATGGGCTATAACCTTTCGTTTTTGTCATTTCGTCATTTTTTTCAAATCTTAAAAAATGATGAAAAACGGCGCGCTAAAGTATGCCGTACGATATGGGCTATAGCCCATGGTCCAAAATGATGAGAAACGAGGCTAACTTTTTTTTTCAAAATTTAAAAAAACATGGGCTATAACCTTTCGTTTTTGTCATTTCGTCATTTTTTTCAAATCTTCAAAAATGATGAAAAACGGCGCGGTATAGTATGCCGTACGATATGGGCTATAGCCCATGGTCCAAAATGATGAGAAACGAGGCTAACTTTATAACCTTTCGTTTTTGTCATTTCGTCATTTTTTTCAAATCTTCAAAAATGATGAAAAACGGCGCGCTATAGTATGCCGTACGATATGGGCTATAGCCCATGGTCCAAAATGATGAGAAACGAGGCTAACTTTTTATTTCAAAATTTCAAAAAACATGGGCTATAACCTTTCGTTTTTGTCATTTCGTCATTTTTTTCAAATCTTCAAAAATGATGAAAAACGGCGCGCTATAGTATGCCGTACGATATGGGCTATAGCCCATGGTCCAAAATGATGAGAAACGAGGCTAACTTTTTTTTTCAAAATTTCAAAAAACATGGGCTATAACCTTTCGTTTTTGTCATTTCGTCATTTTTTTCAAATCTTCAAAAATGATGAAAAACGGCGCGCTATAGTATGCCGTACGATATGGGCTATAGCCCATGGTCCAAAATGATGAGAAACGAGGCTAACTTTTTTTTTCAACATTTCAAAAAACATGGGCTATAACCTTTCGTTTTTGTCATTTCGTCATTTTTTTCAAATCTTCAAAAATGATGAAAAACGGCGCGCTATAGTATGCCGTACGATATGGGCTATAGCCCATGGTCCAAAATGATGAGAAACGAGGCTAACTTTTTTTTTCAAAATTTCAAAAAACATGGGCTATAACCTTTCGTTTTTGTCATTTCGTCATTTTTTTCAAATCTTCAAAAATGATGAAAAACGGCGCGCTATAGTATGCCGTACGATATGGGCTATAGCCCATGGTCCAAAATAATGAGAAACGAGGCTAACTTTTTTTTTCAACATTTCAAAAAACATGGGCTATAACCTTTCGTTTTTGTCATTTTGTCATTTTTTTCAAATCTTCAAAAATGATGAAAAACGGCGCGCTATAGTATGCCGTACGATATGGGCTATAGCCCATGGTCCAAAATAATGAGAAACGAGGCTAACTTTTTTTTTCAAAATTTCAAAAAACATGGGCTATAACCTTTCGTTTTTGTCATTTCGTCATTTTTTTCAAATCTTCAAAAATGATGAAAAACGGCGCGCTATAGTATGCCGTACGATATGGGCTATAGCCCATGGTCCAAAATGATGAGAAACGAGGCTAACTTTTTTTTTCAAAATTTAAAAAAACATGAGCTATAACCTTTCGTTTTTGTCATTTCGTCATTTTTTTCAAATCTTCAAAAATGATGAAAAACGGCGCGGTATAGTATGCCGTACGATATGGGCTATAGCCCATGGTCCAAAATGATGAGAAACGAGGCTAACTTTTTTTTCCAAAATTTCAAAAAACATGGGCTATAACCTTTCGTTTTTGTCATTTCGTCATTTTTTTCAAATCTTCAAAAATGATGAAAAACGGCGCGCTATAGTATGCCGTACGATATGGGCTATAGCCCATGGTCCAAAATGATGAGAAACGAGGCTAACTTTTTTTTTCAAAATTTCAAAAAACATGGGCTATAACCTTTCGTTTTTGTCATTTCGTCATTTTTTTCAAATCTTCAAAAATGATGAAAAACGGCGCGCTATAGTATGCCGTACGATATGGGCTATAGCCCATGGTCCAAAATGATGAGAAACGAGGCTAACTTTTTTTTTCAAAATTTCAAAAAACATGGGCTATAACCCATCGTTTTTGTCATTTCGTCATTTTTTTCAAATCTTCAAAAATGATGAAAAACGGCGCGCTATAGTATGCCGTACGATATGGGCTATAGCCCATGGTCCAAAATGATGAGAAACGAGGCTAACTTCTTTTTTCAAAATTTCAAAAAACATGGGCTATAACCTTTCGTTTTTGTCATTTCGTCATTTTTTTCAAATCTTCAAAAATGATGAAAAACGGCGCGCTATAGTATGCCGTACGATATGGGCTATAGCCCATGGTCCAAAATGATAAGAAACGAGGCTAACTTTTTTTTCAAAATTTCAAAAAACATGGGCTATAACCCATCGTTTTTGTCATTTCGTCATTTTTTTCAAATCTTCAAAAATGATGAAAAACGGCGCGCTATAGTATGCCGTACGATATGGGCTATAGCCCATGGTCCAAAATGATGAGAAACGAGGCTAACTTTTTTTTTCAAAATTTCAAAAAACATGGGCTATAACCTTTCGTTTTTGTCATTTCGTCATTTTTTTCAAATCTTCAAAAATGATGAAAAACGGCGCGCTATAGTATGCCGTACGATATGGGCTATAGCCCATGGTCCAAAATGATGAGAAACGAGGCTAACTTTTTTTTTCAAAATTTCAAAAAACATGGGCTATAACCTTTCGTTTTTGTCATTTCGTCTTTTTTTTCAAATCTTCAAAAATGATGAAAAACGGCGCGCTATAGTATGCCGTACGATATGGGCTATAGCCCATGGTCCAAAATAATGAGAAACGAGGCTAACTTTTTTTTTCAAAATTTCAAAAAACATGGGCTATAACCTTTCGTTTTTGTCATTTCGTCATTTTTTTCAAATCTTAAAAAATGATGAAAAACGGCGCGCTATAGTATGCCGTACGATATGGGCTATAGCCCATGGTCCAAAATGATGAGAAACGAGGCTAACTTTTTTTTTCAAAATTTAAAAAAACATGGGCTATAACCTTTCGTTTTTGTCATTTCGTCATTTTTTTCAAATCTTCAAAAATGATGAAAAACGGCGCGGTATAGTATGCCGTACGATATGGGCTATAGCCCATGGTCCAAAATGATGAGAAACGAGGCTAACTTTTTTTTTCAAAATTTCAAAAAACATGGGCTATAACCTTTCGTTTTTGTCATTTCGTCATTTTTTTCAAATCTTCAAAAATGATGAAAAACGGCGCGCTATAGTATGCCGTACGATATGGGCTATAGCTCATGGTCCAAAATGATGAGAAACGAGGCTAACTTTTTTTTTCAAAATTTCAAAAAACATGGGCTATAACCTTTCGTTTTTGTCATTTCGTCATTTTTTTCAAATCTTCAAAAATGATGAAAAACGGCGCGCTATAGTATGCCGTACGATATGGGCTATAGCCCATGGTCCAAAATGATGAGAAACGAGGCTAACTTTTTTTTTCAAAATTTCAAAAAACATGGGCTATAACCTTTCGTTTTTGTCATTTCGTCATTTTTTTCAAATCTTCAAAAATGATGAAAAACGGCGCGCTATAGTATGCCGTACGATATGGGCTATAGCCCATGGTCCAAAATAATGAGAAACGAGGCTAACTTTTTTTTTCAACATTTCAAAAAACATGGGCTATAACCTTTCGTTTTTGTCATTTCGTCATTTTTTTCAAATCTTCAAAAATGATGAAAAACGGCGCGCTATAGTATGCCGTACGATATGGGCTATAGCCCATGGTCCAAAATGATGAGAAACGAGGCTAACTTTTTTTTCCAAAATTTCAAAAAACATGGGCTATAACCTTTCGTTTTTGTCATTTCGTCATTTTTTTCAAATCTTAAAAAATGATGAAAAACGGCGCGCTATAGTATGCCGTACGATATGGGCTATAGCCCATGGTCCAAAATGATGAGAAACGAGGCTAACTTTTTTTTTCAAAATTTAAAAAAACATGGGCTATAACCTTTCGTTTTTGTCATTTCGTCATTTTTTTCAAATCTTCAAAAATGATGAAAAACGGCGCGGTATAGTATGCCGTACGATATGGGCTATAGCCCATGGTCCAAAATGATGAGAAACGAGGCTAACTTTTTTTTTCAAAATTTCAAAAAACATGGGCTATAACCTTTCGTTTTTGTCATTTCGTCATTTTTTTCAAATCTTCAAAAATGATGAAAAACGGCGCGCTATAGTATGCCGTACGATATGGGCTATAGCCCATGGTCCAAAATGATGAGAAACGAGGCTAACTTTTTTTTTCAAAATTTCAAAAAACATGGGCTATAACCTTTCGTTTTTGTCATTTCGTCATTTTTTTCAAATCTTCAAAAATGATGAAAAACGGCGCGCTATAGTATGCCGTACGATATGGGCTATAGCCCATGGTCCAAAATGATGAGAAACGAGGCTAACTTTTTTTTTCAAAATTTCAAAAAACATGGGCTATAACCTTTCGTTTTTGTCATTTCGTCATTTTTTTCAAATCTTCAAAAATGATGAAAAACGGCGCGCTATAGTATGCCGTACGATATGGGCTATAGCCCATGGTCCAAAATGATGAGAAACGAGGCTAACTTTTTTTTTCAAAATTTCAAAAAACATGGGCTATAACCTTTCGTTTTTGTCATTTCGTCATTTTTTTCAAATCTTCAAAAATGATGAAAAACGGCGCGCTATAGTATGCCGTACGATATGGGCTATAGCCCATGGTCCAAAATAATGAGAAACGAGGCTAACTTTTTTTTTCAAAATTTCAAAAAACATGGGCTATAACCTTTCGTTTTTGTCATTTCGTCATTTTTTTCAAATCTTAAAAAATGATGAAAAACGGCGCGCTATAGTATGCCGTACGATATGGGCTATAGCCCATGGTCCAAAATGATGAGAAACGAGGCTAACTTTTTTTTTCAAAATTAAAAAAAACATGGGCTATAACCTTTCGTTTTTGTCATTTCGTCATTTTTTTCAAATCTTCAAAAATGATGAAAAACGGCGCGGTATAGTATGCCGTACGATATGGGCTATAGCCCATGGTCCAAAATGATGAGAAACGAGGCTAACTTTTTTTTTCAAAATTTCAAAAAACATGGGCTATAACCTTTCGTTTTTGTCATTTTGTCATTTTTTTCAAATCTTCAAAAATGATGAAAAACGGCGCGCTATAGTATGCCGTACGATATGGGCTATAGCCCATGGTCCAAAATGATGAGAAACGAGGCTAACTTTTTTTTTCAAAATTTCAAAAAACATGGGCTATAACCTTTCGTTTTTGTCATTTCGTCATTTTTTTCAAATCTTCAAAAATGATGAAAAACGGCGCGCTATAGTATGCCGTACGATATGGGCTATAGCCCATGGTCCAAAATAATGAGAAACGAGGCTAACTTTTTTTTTCAAAATTTCAAAAAACATGGGCTATAACCTTTCGTTTTTGTCATTTCGTCATTTTTTTCAAATCTTAAAAAATGATGAAAAACGGCGCGCTATAGTATGCCGTACGATATGGGCTATAGCCCATGGTCCAAAATGATGAGAAACGAGGCTAACTTTTTTTTTCAAAATTTAAAAAAACATGGGCTATAACCTTTCGTTTTTGTCATTTCGTCATTTTTTTCAAATCTTCAAAAATGATGAAAAACGGCGCGGTATAGTATGCCGTACGATATGGGCTATAGCCCATGGTCCAAAATGATGAGAAACGAGGCTAACTTTTTTTTTCAAAATTTCAAAAAACATGGGCTATAACCTTTCGTTTTTGTCATTTCGTCATTTTTTTCAAATCTTCAAAAATGATGAAAAACGGCGCGCTATAGTATGCCGTACGATATGGGCTATAGCCCATGGTCCAAAATGATGAGAAACGAGGCTAACTTTTTTTTTCAAAATTTCAAAAAACATGGGCTATAACCTTTCGTTTTTGTCATTTCGTCTTTTTTTTCAAATCTTCAAAAATGATGAAAAACGGCGCGCTATAGTATGCCGTACGATATGGGCTATAGCCCATGGTCCAAAATGATGAGAAACGAGGCTAACTTTTTTTTTCAAAATTTCAAAAAACATGGGCTATAACCTTTCGTTTTTGTCATTTCGTCATTTTTTTCAAATCTTCAAAAATGATGAAAAACGGCGCGCTATAGTATGCCGTACGATATGGGCTATAGCCCATGGTCCAAAATGATGAGAAACGAGGCTAACTTTTTTTTTCAAAATTTCAAAAAACATGGGCTATAACCTTTCGTTTTTGTCATTTCGTCATTTTTTTCAAATCTTCAAAAATGATGAAAAACGGCGCGCTATAGTATGCCGTACGATATGGGCTATAGCCCATGGTCCAAAATGATGAGAAACGAGGCTAACTTTTTTTTTCAAAATTTCAAAAAACATGGGCTATAACCTTTCGTTTTTGTCATTTCGTCATTTTTTTCAAATCTTAAAAAATGATGAAAAACGGCGCGCTATAGTATGCCGTACGATATGGGCTATAGCCCATGGTCCAAAATGATGAGAAACGAGGCTAACTTTTTTTTTCAAAATTAAAAAAAACATGGGCTATAACCTTTCGTTTTTGTCATTTCGTCATTTTTTTCAAATCTTCAAAAATGATGAAAAACGGCGCGGTATAGTATGCCGTACGATATGGGCTATAGCCCATGGTCCAAAATGATGAGAAACGAGGCTAACTTTTTTTTTCAAAATTTCAAAAAACATGGGCTATAACCTTTCGTTTTTGTCATTTTGTCATTTTTTTCAAATCTTCAAAAATGATGAAAAACGGCGCGCTATAGTATGCCGTACGATATGGGCTATAGCCCATGGTCCAAAATGATGAGAAACGAGGCTAACTTTTTTTTTCAAAATTTCAAAAAACATGGGCTATAACCTTTCGTTTTTGTCATTTCGTCATTTTTTTCAAATCTTCAAAAATGATGAAAAACGGCGCGCTATAGTATGCCGTACGATATGGGCTATAGCCCATGGTCCAAAATAATGAGAAACGAGGCTAACTTTTTTTTTCAAAATTTCAAAAAACATGGGCTATAACCTTTCGTTTTTGTCATTTCGTCATTTTTTTCAAATCTTAAAAAATGATGAAAAACGGCGCGCTATAGTATGCCGTACGATATGGGCTATAGCCCATGGTCCAAAATGATGAGAAACGAGGCTAACTTTTTTTTTCAAAATTTAAAAAAACATGGGCTATAACCTTTCGTTTTTGTCATTTCGTCATTTTTTTCAAATCTTCAAAAATGATGAAAAACGGCGCGGTATAGTATGCCGTACGATATGGGCTATAGCCCATGGTCCAAAATGATGAGAAACGAGGCTAACTTTTTTTTTCAAAATTTAAAAAAACATGGGCTATAACCTTTCGTTTTTGTCATTTCGTCATTTTTTTCAAATCTTAAAAAATGATGAAAAACGGCGCGGTATAGTATGCCGTACGATATGGGCTATAGCCCATGGTCCAAAATGATGAGAAACGAGGCTAACTTTTTTTTTCAAAATTAAAAAAAACATGGGCTATAACCTTTCGTTTTTGTCATTTCGTCATTTTTTTCAAATCTTCAAAAATGATGAAAAACGGCGCGGTATAGTATGCCGTACGATATGGGCTATAGCCCATGGTCCAAAATGATGAGAAACGAGGCTAACTTTTTAAGAACCTTCTGTTTGCAAGGCCTGAATTGTAACCATTGCACCATCATAGCTCATGTGGAATTGATGCTATTGCATGCTCTGCAGTGATAGATTGGATGAAGATGCAAAGAGAAAAATGCTCATGTTGGGTTTAAACCTCAGTGTCTTGCTCAAGGACACTTCGACACCAACTCTGGGGAAGCCCAGGTTTGAGCTGGTTTGAGTTGTCATGTGACAAATTTTTTAACCTACAACTTTCGGTTTAGAAATCCTTGTCTTTATGTTTATGCCACAAAGGCATGTGAGATGCATGGTGCAGAGTTCTGTCTCCATGCCCCCAATTACCCAGGTCTAAGTAGTCACTGATTAGCCCCTCCCCTATAAAGCCTGGTGGCCATGCTGGGCTTTCCTGTTTGGTCTTTCTTTGTTTGCACTGACTGAGCAAAGTAGGAAACTGCTTGACTGCTTGTAATTGTTTTAGCCTAATGTTTCGCAGGCATGTTTTTTCTCAATCATTGATTCACAATACCAGAATGCACGTTTAATCATAATACATAAAGAAGACAGACCTGTGATTAAACCTTCAGCATTACACTGCAACCGTAAACATTGAAGTTGGTGCTTTGCATGAAAGTAAGGATAGCACTCAATCCATTGATTCACAAATTACAATACACTTGTATGGCGTGATTGGCAACAGCAGTTACTTATTATTGAGACTCAGACAGCATGTTGACATGAATAGCTTATAATAGCGTCTCTGTGTTATAATTAATGGGTTTGATTGATTGATTAAATTAATATTTTATAAAAAATGTAGAACAGTACAAGTACCGTCAAAACAAAATAATTCACATGCAAGTAATGGCATGGTGTTGCAGAGGCAAAAGAAAGCACTGGTAGTAATAAGTAGGCCTACTATCCAAGCTTCTGGATATAGGGTTGGAAGCCCTACAGCGCTGTGACCTGCTGACTGCCTCACCTAATTAGTCCTGTTGTGTATGTATATAAAACAATCAGGTTAAACAAACATAGTAGTAAAATAATGCAAGAAATATATGTGTGTATATATATATATATATATACACACATACACATACACATACACATACACATACACATACACATACACACATACATCATAATCATAATCAATACTCAAAGATTTAAAAAGGAGACAAAACCAACAGACCTGCAGAGGAAATCAAGTGACAACATGGGAAAAGTATTTACGGAACAAAAACGTTTTTAAAAATGTCAACTGACTTGGAATTTCTCAGAGGCAAGGACAGAGCATTCAACAAGGTAGGAGGCGGAGCAACCACTGCACCTTTTGTCTTTAACTTGGTCACTGGGATTTTTAAGAGATCTTTATCCGAGTACCTGAGGGGTCTCACACTCACATTATCCTTAGGGGTTAAAAGATTTTGAAATCTACTCCTCTACTGTAGAGGATTTTGAAATCTACTGAGGAAGGTCATACAGGCCGAAACGCAAGAGGTAAATAAAATCATGTAAAAGGACATACAATGAGTGCTGGCATTTTCTTCACCTCAAGAAAGAAGCCTAAAATCTGGATGTGTTCTTTTTCATTTATTGAATTTGTTTAAAAACATTCTCATATAACAACAATTGTTCAAATCAATACATTAAAAAAGTACAAAGACATGCACATCCAACCCAAACTTGTATGTCAAATCAATACATTGACATACAATAAACTTGCTGGGTGATTAATTACCCAGCACCTATCAATCAAAGGCACCTGTCAATTGTGTGACCCAAACTTTTGTGTTTCCCTGGTCAATTGTTGATGACTGCGGTAAACAGGACGTAGGCCTATTCGTAAAATCAGTCCAGCGATCATTCCGGGCCCCTTTTCCCGGAGAGAAAGACGTCCGTGTGCATCTCGTGAAAAAGTGGAGATAATTGACTAAATACACGTTTTGTTATGGATATAAAACCATATTTCACTCCATGTCTTTGGAATGATTTAATGGGTGAGTAGGCCTACAAACGGAGCATTTATCACATTTAGGCCGTCAATTTGGAACCCGACCAGAAGTGAAGCAGACCGTTCTATGGCTCTTAATTGTATGTGAAATACTGTATATACTGTATGAAACAACAAGAGCCGTTCTATAGGGCTGATTCAGATGGGGGTCCCTGGTACAACATAGTGTTCAGATGGGGGTCCCTGGTACAACATAGTGTTCAGATGGGGGTCCCTGGTACAACATAATGTTCAGATGGGGGTCCCTGGTACAACATAGTGTTCAGATGGGGGTCCCTGGTACAACATAATGTTCAGATGGGGGTCCCTGGTACAACATAGTGTTCAGATGGGGGTCCCTGGTACAACATAGTGTTCAGATGGGGGTCCCTGGTACAACATAGCGTTCAGATGAGGGTCCCTGGTACAACATAATGTTCAGATGGGGGTCCCTGGTACAACATAGTGTTCAGATGGGGGTCCCTGGTACAACATAGTGTTCAGATGGGGGTCCCTGGTACAACATAGTGTTCAGATGGGGGTCCCTGGTACAACATAATGTTCAGATGGGGGTCCCTGGTACAACATAGCGTTCAGATGAGGGTCCCTGGTACAACATAATGTTCAGATGGGGGTCCCTGGTACAACATAGTGTTCAGATGGGGGTCCCTGGTACAACATAATGTTCAGATGGGGGTCCCTGGTACAACATAGTGTTCAGATGGGGGTCCCTGGTACAACATAGCGTTCAGATGGGGGTCCCTGGTACAACATAGTGTTCAGATGGGGGTTCCTGGTACAACATAGTGTTCAGATGGGGGTCCCTGGTACAACATAGTGTTCAGATGGGGGTCCCTGGTACAACATAGTGTTCAGATGGGGGTCCCTGGTACAACATAATGTTCAGATGGGGGTCCCTGGTACAACATAGCGTTCAGATGGGGGTCCCTGGTACAACATAATGTTCAGATGGGGGTCCCTGGTACAACATAGCGTTCAGATGGGGGTCCCTGGTACAACATAATGTTCAGATGGGGGTCCGTGACATTAATTTGGGGGTCCTTGACATGACAAGCTTTGAGAAGCATTGATTTGCAGCACCCATAATAAATAATCTTCACATGCAGTGTATGCTGGTGAACACTAGATGGAAGCAAAATGTCGGTTTTCCAGTCTGTCCATTACACAGAATCACCATAAATATTATCTATTATATTTCTAGAATAGAATAGAATTTCTAGAATATATACTCTATAGTAAGAGAAACCTATGAAAATCTGGGGACCATCTTGTTACAAAGAAATTTCTTCACCAATGTGTTTCTAAAGGTACTAAAAGTTTTACATTCAACATATTATTAGCATAATATGTGACCATACCATTAACATCCTATAAGGCAAAAAAACGTCAAAATGTCATCATTCTTTAAGTAGCATGTGTCATATGAAACTATAGGGGGTTTGCATGATTCTGAATCCATTCCAAGAATTCGTTTTGCACAACAAACACTCATTTGGAGGAAAACAGCCATAGCCGTCGTCACAAATGTGATGAGGTCAGCACATTTGGGCACAAGTTGATATGGCCGAATTTAGCCCAATGAGTGTTTTTTGTGCAAAACGAATGCTTGGAATGGATTCAGCATCATGAAAACCCCCTAGTTTGACACGTCACATGCTACATAAAGCCTGATGAAATGTTGTCACATATTATGCCAATTATGAAAATTACTCAACATATGCAAGTTATAGCATCAGGCAGTTTCTACATGCTGGGGACCCATATTAAACATTTCTAACATAAAACGTTGTAAATCTGTAAACTGTTAATAAATACTTCAATCAATCAGTCTTAGAAGTTAGAAGTAGAAGAACCAACCTGACAGCATGCACCACGCGGCCGGCGGCCCTCACCATCACTTAATGGGACCCGCAGGTTAAAATGTTAGTCTTTTTTTATGTCCAATGTATTTGTATGTAGTTCATAAAGTTACTTTTCAGGATTCCAATTAAAAAATATAGCAAAACATTATTCAGGATTTCAATTCAAATATAGAAAAAAACACTCCGTGTGAACTGAGTGGTGCAACTCCCCCCCCCCCCTCCTCCTCCTCCTCCTCCTCCCTCTCTCTCTCTCTCTCTCTCTCTCTCTCTCATTAGCAGGCAACAGTGCAGCACTCTCCCAAAGTTGCCCACCCCTGGCCTGCCCTGGTCATTTATAGGCCTGGTCAGGTAATGATCCTTGCTGTAATTGTATGCTTTTGCCAACAGATGGTGCTCTTGTCCAAATGAATCACTATACTCATGAATCACATGCAGCCACAAGTTTCAAAGAGGCAGGCAGAGCAGAGGCAGGCCTAAACCAGTCTAGTCAGTTTACCTCCAAAACTGTCAGACCTCAATAAAAACGAATTACAGGTAGGTCAGTGCATACTACTCAAAAGATATTCTAGAGTAGGAGTGTAAAGGCCACCTATATATGGCCTATAGCCTTATTGGTCGCATTGTGTGCACAGGCTGTCAAAAAGCCACTTGACGACAATGGTGTCAAAAGGGTTTAATTTGTTTGCCTACTGCAGATTCAGATTGATATGCTGTTTACCATTCGATTGTTAATAATTAGCCTATTCCTTTATCTGCATGGCGTAATGAGAGAAAACGGCGTTTTCTGATAGGAAATGGTGCCACGGTGACTGACAGGGGCTCGTGACTTTTGACAACTGTCTTTTTTGTTCGCAACTTCGCGGCTATCTTCTCGGCTAGTGTATAAATTATGTATCAGAGGTAACTAGTACTGGTGTCAAACAATTAAGGAGATACAAAGATACTTTGCTTATTAAGCTATATTATTTCAATCTGGAAAACGTGTGCCATGCGCACGCATGGGCCAGCCAGCTATAGTTATTAAAAAGAAAATCATAAATTATATATGCTTCCAACAACAACAAAACAGGATTACATTATATTAAGTTTGAATTGATGGCTTTCAAATCGGAATAATTTAGTGGAACTGTTGATTAGATTACTGTTGGTTTTCACTTTTTGTGAATTATAGGCTATATAGCATTGTCTGAACTAAATTTACACAAACCACGAGCAAATAAATTAACACACCTGATGGAATTATAAATTATCATTAAAACATTAAAAAAAACGTATTAGGCCTATAATTACGTATGAGTAATTTGAATAATGATATCACATGTGTGAATAATCAAATGAAATAGTTTTTACATTTTGTGTCATTTTTCGTCCCAAACTTCCAGTTTCCACTTCCAGGGTTGATTGATCGAGCATTTAATAACAAGGGAGCACTGTTTTTTCCCCTCATGCATGGCACATTTGAGTTTAACCGAGTAGCCTAAACTGTGTGTAAATTGATTGCGAGATTCGAATGAATAATCATATTCGATGCAGGGTTTAAAATGTCAGACTATCTGATGATGACTACTGCTATACATGGGCCACAGAAAATGTGCAATTCAATATATTCATTTCACTGATCACATAATGCCTAATTTTCATAAACATATAATTTCAGAAAACCTGTAATACAAACATTCTTAGTCTTAATGCAAGTAATCATGGAGAAGTTTGTGGTAGCATTAGTTCACTTTTTTACCCTATTAGTGTCTCACCTTAAAGCCATAAGGCAACAGTTGCGGAACATCAGCTGAAATATAATATGCAGTAGTATAGCGCCTAAAGATGTTTTATAACAATTATTTATAGACAATTAGAATCCATTGCGACTGCGTTTGTGGGGGCAGGCCCCCACAAACACCACTTTTTTACACCACTTTGGTTTAAAACAGGAAAAAAAAATGTGAATTGCGTTTTTTGTTTTTAAATTAACATTATTTTCGCCCTTATGAATCATTTTTGCCAACAAGGTGCATTTGCTGGAGCCTTTCAAATTCTATATAAGGTGCAGTCATATTTCATTCTTACATGAACGCATGTGGCTGACTAACTATACAGCACTCCATTTGATGACGTCTGGTTCCTATAGTTTCGCCATAATACGGCACACTATACCACCACCAAAAACGAGGATATATCTCATTAAAATATTAAACGGGCATGGATTTATTTTTTATATAGTTTCAGTCAGATGCGTGCACATAAAAGTGGATTTGGTTTGTATCCGATTATTTCTATAAGGTCCCTGCTATATGAGGAATAATACCAATAGACTATATACAGTCTAATAAAATACAGCAGACGAGGAAAAAAGGTGTAAGCAATTCCAATTATTTTATGGGGCCGCACGCCCTAACAAAAATATTGCCCCGAATATAATGGTCATCATTGGATATTCCAACTTGTTCAAAAGTTGTCATAAATCGTCCGAGGTAGGATATAGCCTATATATAACGAAGGAGCCAAATACAATATTAATTTATAGGTTATATAGAGTATAGAATGTTGTCATGAAACATTAAGTAGTAATTCTGTAATTCTATGTCCTCATATTAAGGCTACAGACATCTCTAATATATATCCTATAACGGTAATAGGGGTTGGTGTTCTTCTTATCTGTTATCTCCAATCTCCATCAATTCGTTGGAACAATGCTATCATCCCTCACCCTGCATGGGCTGTGCGCGGGTATCATCGAGTTTAATATACTTACATTGTCAGCGGTAATGGGCTATAATGTAAATATATCTTTTTGTCAGATCTTTGAAACAATGATTTCCACCGGTATGCGACGCATCATTAATAGCAGCACAATACGATCTTAATAGAGTGTGGCTGCTTTGTGTCCTCCGAGAGAGAGGGACGCGCATTCAAAGTAAGTCGACTCTCTTCTATATGTCCTCCAATCAGGGCGCCGTCTCACTCAACGCTATCCAATGGGAGATATGCAGGCTGCAGGTGGCTGTGGCTGTTATCAGTGCATCCTAGCTTCACTCACGCCACCACACACACAGCAGCTCCAGTCAATTTACGAAGAAAGCCGACCCTTATGGTCACCATCAAAAGCTCTAAAAAAAAAACACATCATCAGATCGTCCGACTTCCGAGTGGATTCCTCCCTGCTGCTGCTGCTGCTGCTGCGTGGACGCACGCACCCTGCAGCGATCATCTCTCGGGCTCTCGGGCTGACGCACTCAAACGGAGACACTTTTCTTTTTTGATCAAACGCAACACTTTCCCAAGAGAGAAGTTGATCCCTATACAGTTTTCTCTCAACTTCGGGGCATTTTAACTGCGCTACTTTCACGGGATATTTAAAAAAAGAAGTGCTGCCTTGCTGCGTACAGTGGTTCGCCTGTAGCGAGAATATATTTGTTTTTTTTATTTTATTTTATTTTTCTGCTTTTTTTTTATCACATATCTGGTGGTCCATGCACACAAATGTTAGCTGTTGGGCAGATGGATGCTAACCGGCAGAGTGCTTTCGTCCTGGGCAGTACACCGCTGGCAGCATTGCACAACATGACCGAGATGAAGGCGTCCCTGTTCCCGTACACGCTGGGACAGAACCCCGCCGTGGGCTTCAAGACGCCGTCCTTCACCAACCTAAACGCACACTTGTCACAGTTGCCCCTCGGGACGCCGCACGGAATTAGCGACATCCTGGGGAGACCTATCACGCACGCCGGCCAGCTCCTGTCGGGCTTCCCCCGGATAAACGGCCTGACGGCCGCCACCGCGGGGATGTACTTCAACCCGGCCGCAGTTTCGCGGTATACCCCCAAGCCCCTCTCGGAGCTGCCGGGCAGGGCGCCCATTTTCTGGCCGGGAGTAATGCAAAGTTCTCCGTGGAGGGACCCGAGGATGTCCTGTCCATGTAAGTTAGGAGCTTGGTCTTGTCTCTCTCCGTCTAGAACGTCCCGTCTGGGCTGGGTTGGTGTGGCTTGTGTAATTGTGCAATGTATTTTTTGGAGGGGAACAAGATGTGTGACAGATTTAGCCTATAGCCTATAACTTTGTCTTGTTTTGTGCACTGACAGACATGGGCAAATATAGCTTTGCATTGTTGTCTTCCTTGCTGGTTACTAGTTTGAATTCAATATGCAATGTTATTGCATATTGAATCGTCGGAGTTATATATATATATATATATATATATAGGTCTGAAACTTTTGAAAAACTCGGATAACGCCGTGTATAGTTCTGAGAAATGGTTTAACATTAAACATAGCTGTTTCGACAAGGTTACCGACCGCATTAACATGCATGCACGAACTGCTAAGCTGCTGCTGCCGTCTAAAGTGCTAATTGTTTACACAGCCCATGATAACAACCACCATTTTGTGTCTTATTTTCTATAGCTCAAGGAAACATAATGCTGGACAAGGACGGCAAGAAGAAGCATTCCAGGCCCACGTTCTCAGGGCAGCAGATTTTTGCACTGGAGAAAACTTTTGAGCAGACAAAATACCTAGCCGGCCCAGAGAGAGCACGGCTGGCCTACTCTTTAGGAATGACCGAGAGTCAAGTCAAGGTACGTGTCGTCTTGTAGGCTGTACACCGTCCGTCAAACTGTGTTACTAAGTAGTGTTACTATAGTAAAATATTTTTATTTGATCTGAACCGACTCTGTTATTTTACTTTAGCCTATTTAACTTTAGCCTATATACACACACACACTTTAGTTTTACACTCTTATATTTATTTTAGACAACGCCAAACAAGACATTATTATTATGATTACTATTGTGCTTATTATTAGTATCATAAATTATTAATATTTTTATAAATATAATAATAATAATTATTATTATTATTATTAATATGAATAATAATAATTATGATTGTTTTTTTATTATGTATTATGTTCATTATTATTATTCCTTCCGCGGGGCCAAACTATACGCAATTAGATCACCACCCCTGCACAGTGTATATGGACAATATGTCGTAGCACCGGTTGCATTTTTGCTGCAAGTTTATTCAGAGTGGAATAACTTCAATCAGATTTTATTGTCACTTCCACAATATATACACTGGCCTGCATACAGGGGCATACACACATTAAAGAGAGAGGCAAAGCACTTTTAAAAACATGAATGCTATTACTTGCTGCTATAGTGATATTATTGGAGCTGTTGTTTCAACACATCTAACCAAGCTCTCTCTCTCTCTCTCTCTCTCTCTCTCTCTCTCTGTCCGTTCGAACGAACAAACAAACAGGTGTGGTTCCAGAACAGGCGGACCAAGTGGCGCAAGAGGCACGCGGCGGAGATGGCCACGGCCAAGAAGAAGCACGACTCGGAGACGGAGAAGATGAAGGAGAGCTCGGACATTGACGAGGACGACGACGAGTACAACAAGCCGCTGGACCCGAACTCGGACGACGAGAAAATCACGAGACTCCTAAAAAAGCACAAGGCCACGTCGTCGAACTTGGGCCTGATCAGCCCGTGCAGCAACAGCTCGGACACGTTGTGATGATGGAGAGAGAGAAACAAAAAACAACAACAAAGCCACCTTTTACACAGACTTTTCTCTCTGACTGAATGAACGCTTCTAAAGCTTAACTTAACCAGGGTATCATTTGTCCTAAAGGCGAGACATCAAGGCGCTGATGATGATGGGAGGTGGATGATGGTGGGACCGTGGGAGGAGAGGAATTAACGGTTTGTGTTGTAGCCTAAAGACGAAAGAGAAAAAAAAGAATAATAATAATAATGTAAGTGAGATGTATATATATTTTTTACTGAGTAAGTTATGTTGTTTCAACCGATGTATAAACAAACAAGACGTGGCAGCCCTTCTTCCCGCAATCCTGACGCGCTTATGCCCTCTCTCTCTATAGCCTATACAACTGCTTAATTGTTTTTGTTTTGTTTGGTTATTATTGAAGAATAATGTTGCCCAATTCCCCCCCCCCCCCCCCTCCCTCAACGTTTTACAGTTCTAAAATTCAAAATACCCGGCACACAATGTATAGATGCAAAAAAAATGTTGTAAATAGTAGCCTCTACTGCAAAAGAAAAGCTGTTTTAACGACATCATCCCACACACACTTTTCCTTTAGGCCTGTAATTCACACGCAAGGACTTTATGTTTTTACCTCATCAGACCGAAATGAAAAACTGGACCATCGTTTTGAGAAAAAAAAGAGTATTATTGCTTCCGTCAAGGATATAGGAAGAAAAAAAAACCTTTGTATTATGAATAAATTATTTAACAAGCCTTTTGTTTTATTATGGGTTTTGTTTGAATGTAATAGGGTTTGTGTTAATTTAAAGAAAGGCGGTCAGTTTATTTATCGCCACCAACTGGATGTTTATCGCCAGTCTATAGGCCCGCATATGCCTATTGCCTATATTTATCGAAGAAATGCATGGTGAAGGAGTCCTTGCTGTCATTTTAGAAAGCTTCGTAAAGGAATCATGTTTTGGAAATCACGGAAGCCTCTGAGCCGCTACTATAAAACATTTGATCAGGTTTTAGTTTTAAGTTGACCAAGCCAAACGTATACATCAAGTATACTGGATGAAGAAGATCCCGTTGTCAGCTTTGAAGGGATTTAACACGTTTAGGAATCCTATAGTAATATCTGTCTCCCGAATTACTTACCTGATCTGGCCAAATTCAACGTGGTTTTAAAGGCAGTATTTTGTGACAAATGAAATGGATGTTGATCGGAAGTTTAATTTAAGCCATGTGAAACACCTGCTCACGCTCCACTGTGGGAGAAAAGAGTGCGCCCCCTCTGTCGCGTTACGGAACTGTAGATGTGGGACTATAACGTATAATCATATATGCCATCATCAATGTAAATTTAACATTAGGCTACACGTCGTTGTAATTCAGATATTTAACATTTTCAAATGAAAATATATCACAACTAGCTCCATTATAACGCATTGACAAATATTAGTGTATACCGTCTAAACAATATCATTTTAGGGCTCTCGACATTAAACCTCGATTGGCCTGGATGAAAAACATTACATTTGACAAGAATGAAGGGAATGGTGTTGTTGGTATGATGCATTTATATAGTGGTTTCAACATTATTGGCAAACATGACGATGATACACTTCGCCAACCACTATCTTTGGTCGGGGCAATATATTATAGGCTTTAGGCATATTTGTCCCCCCCCCCCCAATTAATTAATTACGCTGTAGCCTATGGGGCTATTAGGTTATATGTCGCTATAATTCTGGGCTCTACTTACTCAGGCTGTGTTGTGGAAGTCATCTCAATTGCTTGTACATGGCAGTTACAAATTGAACTGCATATCAGGGCACATAAAACGCTTCAAATAGGCATCATCATAGTCAGACTACCTCTTAATACGAAGGCTGAGCATAGATCTGTCGCTGAGGGATGATGCTGCTCTGCATGGCCCTGTATGCTAATTGATAGATCTAATCAACAATATATAATACTCAAGGAAAGACAAACAACCCAAGCGAGTTCTTAATGGTTTTATTGCTCGAGAACTGCATAACCAACAGTAGAGGCCTGCACGCCGCTCAAACGGGTAGAATAAAATCTCTATTTGCTTTTTATAAGAGGAGTGAATAAAACTGCGGCTTGTCCTATCACATGACCAGCGGAAAAACAAGCATTTCTCTTTTCTTCTTTTGCCTATATCACACGGTCAAGAAAGACAACATAAATTCTGCTTGCTGCGGGGCAGGCACAAAATCATTTCCACTTGCAGTGATTTAGATGGAAAAATCAAGGATCAATCTGACCGTTTCTAACGGCTTCACACATAGTCCGTGACGTGTGAACTGAACTCTGTAGTGTAGTAAATTAAATCAATAAAAACAAATGGCGTTTCATCAACAGCATGCTCTCCATAATCGCCGTTTAATGCTCATAACAACGAGCGAAGGAGAGCGAATTATTTGCAACGTCGCCGCAATCAAAAAGGCTGTCGAAGGCTACATGTAGAACACCATTAAAAAGCAATTCTCCCCGGTCTTCTCGCGCATTTAGCGTTCTCCGTTTACAATTGATAAAATCAACATCACCCTTTATCCATTGGACATAAAGTATGTCATGTTAAACTCTTAGACACTTCATTTCTGTGTACAATACTTGGCACCATAATGCAGTAACAAAAATATAGACAAAAAAAAGTTTACATTTTTAAGGATACCCATATAAGTCAGATAAGCCTATCTAAAAAATATCACATTCAGAACCATAATATTATCACATAGAAATAAGTTAGAGTAAGAATAGTAATGCAATAATGTGTGAGACTGCTATAATATCTTATATATATACTTGCATGGTCTATGGCACTGCTTAAAACATTCTTGGAGAGGTTATAAATCACATTGGGCTGAAAAGATTCTCTTTTTTCTCCTCTCTTGTAATTACTATTCAAAGGTCACTGTGGCTGTAGGAACACCCAGACAGTCACTCTGTCTCCATGCACTTCAGCATTAGAACAATTTTGGTAAAGAATTATAAATTAGCTCTCTTTTAAAAAGTACAGTATATAAAATGACTCAACAAACCGATGTCATGGCATGGCAGTGTGTATACACAACAAACGACTCAAAAAAATAAAATCAAAAAAGGAAAATTTAAATGAAAAAAAAAAAGTAATATTATATACTGTTGGAACCAACTGAAAACGTCCTATCTAATCTAACGAAGGGGACCACAAAGTTAGGTCAGAAAAATAAAATAAAAGACCGGCACTAAAAACAAAACAAAAAAAACAATGTTATAGCCTACTGTCCCATACAAATAAATCTCTAACAATATAGATTACACAACTTTTTTTGCATTGCACTTTTCATTCTTTTTGTTTTGTTTAAACATCTTACATTGAAGAGTATAGCATCTATATGTCGAGGCATACCATACCTAAAAAGTTGCAAAATGTGGTTATCTTCTAAAAGTCATGTAGAGCATAGCTATAGGCCTACTGATTTCAATTAGAGTTTTGGCAACAAACAAGGCTGTGACATGGAGGGAGGGGGAGAGGGAGAGAGAGTGTGTGTGTTGTCAGTCCTTTTTTTTCTTCTTCTGGGGAATGGGGTTGCGTGGCAACGTTGAGGTCAGTGATGTGTATCTTGTCTGGAGAAAAGGGGGCTTCTCGGCAGCCATGTAGTCCACATTCTCAGCAAGGAAAGGGTCTTGTGGAGAGAACGATTGCCTTTTTTTGTTTTATTTTTTTGTATGGATGGCTGTTGTTCCGATGGCTGTCGGAACAACTGGTCAGCACTGCTGAAAAGTTTGCGTATGGTTCTTGTGTGTGTGTGTGTGTGTGTGTGTGTGTGTGTGTGTGTGTGTGTGTGTGTGTGTGTGTGTGCGTGCGCGTGTGTGCGCACGTGCGCGCTTGCGTGCGTGTGCGCATGTATGTGCATTGGTGTCCTGCATGCTTCTTTTTCCCATGTGTTTTCACAGAGGCTCTTCATGGTATATCTGCTCCCCTCTTTGGCACCACTTCCCTGACAACATATACAGAAACGAAGGGGTTTATTCCAAAAATGCTATTTATATCCATTCTGGTATAGAATTATAATGAATAGATTACCTGTTGTGTGCATGCGCTGCAGTCTAAAAAAAGATACACTTTTATCTTTGTAAAGATAAAAGCTTCCCAAAACAGTGGACCCATTTTTGGGTCGTGGACCCAGTTTCATGCATGGGTTGCGCGTAAACATCTTCTTTCCACCCCATTAAAAATATATATATTATTATTTCACTAGTTTCCACACATGTCACAAACATCTAAAATCATTTTCAAAAGTCAAAGCATTTCCATATACTGTACGTTCAAAAATGTAGATGGTCTATTTTCTCTATAGTTGGGGTCCCGGGGAGACGTCACATTTGGTGTCTCGAGCTAAAAAGTTTTTGAACCATTCTTCTAAAAAAAACATCCCTCTATAGTTCATATAATGTCTAATCCAAAGCATATAGTTTGACTTTCTTGACATTTTGGTTTTTAGTTTCTGGGGAACCAGACTACAACCATATGGCAATCACTGCACTTTACTTGGCAATGTGGACTATATATTTTATTTTTCTTTTCTTTTCTTTAAAAAAAATAATATAATAAATAAATAAATATTTACCACGATATCACTGCACCACACAACAGTTGTGCTTATTTGCATTAGGTTTACCTGCCCCCGGTGCTATTCGGAAGGACAGGAAGACAGGCTGGCAGGGGGGGGGGGGGGGGGGGGGGGGGGAGGGGGAGAGAGAGAGAGACAAATGAGAGTTAGCAACAAGCTAACTGGGTCTCACATACACACACAACAAGCTGGGGCAATAATGGCTCAGTGAGAACATACAAGTTGAAGGCCTTATTAATTAATGCGCTTTTGGCAAGTGCATGCAAGCTGATATACTCAGCGGTGGAAAAAGCTACCATATTGTGCCGAATATGAGACGACTCTGATTATAAGACGACCCCCATTTTTCAAGACTCATTTGTGGAAAAAGAACATTGAATGTCAAATAGTCTAGTCCCCGATTATAATACGACCCCATGTTTTTAGGATATTTCCATTGGGAAAAAAAGCGTAGTCTTATAAATATTCAGGCCAATATAGACTCACATGTTTTACTTAAGTGAAAGTAACAATACTGCAATGTAGAACTACTCCGTTACGAGTAAAAGTCTTGATTTCAAAATGCACTTGAGTAAAAGTACAAAAGAATTTGGCACCAAAAATGTATTTAAGTACCAAAAGTACTCACTATGCAGAATGTCCCATTTCAAGTATTCAAATGTAGTGTATAATCTTTTTTTGAAAATAGCAAGGTCTGAAGTGGTTAATGTATGTTTTGAAATGTTAATCAAAATCTACAAAGTAACTAATTACTAAAGTTTTCAAATAAATGTAGTGGAGTAAAAGTATACCATTTGGATCCGAGATGTAGTGGAGTAGAAGTAAAAGTATTGGAATACTCAAGTAAAGTACAAGTATCTCAACATTGTACTTAAGTACAGCACTTAAGTAAATTATGTACTTAGTTACTTTCAACCACTGCTTATAATATAGATGTGCGAGAGTAATGTCAAGTGCACATGCACACTATTTGGGAGTGAGAATATATTGCACACACACGCATGCGATTGAATGCACACTTTGTGCAACACACAGTAAAATGCTGTTATTTATTTGCAACTCGGAGTGTAAAATCTAACCAAATGTACCCATATATAGTATAGGCCAGGGGACCCGGAAGGGTCCATTTGGTTACATTTGTATACGTTCCGTGTTCAATAATGCACACTCAGGATCATACCGTGTATATATACTCACAGACAGGTTAAACTCACATACCGGCGGAATAGGAGTGTGGGTTTTCTTTTCCTCCCACATGCTAACAACATTGGACTTATTTTTTCTTCTTTTTAAACATTTTAAACATGCCAACTGTGATTTTAGCAGCAATGTGTGGGGCGGGGATGGCATGGTGGAGCTGCCTGCAGTGTCTTAGTGATGCCCCGGGGTCACCTCACAGACACACACTACCATCCACTGCACACTAGGTAATGATGAAAGACCTGCAGGGCCTTTGGCCTCCGGCGCGGCCTTAAGGCGCCTCTCTTTCAGCCAACCGGGGCGGGGACACCCTCGCGTCTGACACCGTCGACTGGAGCGACTGTGTTAAACACTCTCAATACAGTCAGTCAGCATGACAGAACCCCCCCTCCCCCACCTCCCTCCAACTCTGCAGGGCTCCTCAGCCCCCGGACGTTTAGGTCAGTGCTTCCCAAAGTGGGGTCCCTATAGGGTCCTTGAGAGAGAGTTCCAGGGGTTCCCCAAGCTAAATGATAATTAGGAACCAAATGGCCTCTTATGGGTCTGTAACTCAGAGAGTCTGTACCTCAGAGAGTTACAGACTCTAACGGGTCCATTTTGTAGTTAAATTAACTTTGATTGTACAATATACATTGGGGTCCCAGAGATAGAAATGCCATTAAATGAGGGACCGTAGCCTAATTCAGGTCAAACCGGGGGCCCTTGAAATGAAAATCACTGCTAGAGTCGTCAAAATGGCATATACTTTCAAATGGGGATACGCAGTATCATTTTGGGGGTCCTTGACATGAAAAAGTTTGGGAACCCCTGGTTTAGGTCACATATGTGACACATTCACACTGCAAAGTGTTAAACTTAATAAATGCAACCAAGGTCCATTATTAGTTATAGATAGCACCCTCTGAGTTATACAAATGGGTAGATTAACACTGATAATTTTATTGTGTAGTTAAAACTTTACTCAATCGTCATCAAAACCTTTTGTTATAACAGTCAAGATAATCATTTTTTGCATATTTTTAGGGAGTGTTTCACTTAATAAAGGGAAGTTTAGCTAATATTCACTTAAATCCCATATGGCACAGCCATCATTACGTGGGCACCACACCTAAACATCAACTACGTGAATAAAGAAACACACACACACACACACACACACACATACAGACAACGGACATCCAACGAAGCACGTGCACAGGGAAACACACAGACACGTGCACAGGGAAACACACAGACACGTGCACAGGGAAACACACAGACACGTGCACAGGGAAACACACAGACACGTGCACAGGGAAACATGCACAGACGCGTGCACGGGGAAACAGACAGAGATACAGTGAAGTGGGCCTCGGCCGTTACCTTGTGGTCGCCCATGCAGACGTTGGGCCCTATGTTATCATAGACTATAGACTTCTCCTCATTGTCAGGCTGTGGAAAGACAATCACAATGTCAGTACCGTTCTGAGATGCACATGTATCCCCAGTGCAAGTGATATACTTTTGTTAAAACAGTGTAACTCTATGAATGGTAAATGGTGCATTTATATAGCGCCTTTTATCCAAGGCGCTTTACATAGATTGTGCATTACATTCACACACCGATGGTGGAGGAAACCATGCAAGGCACCAACCAGCACATCGGGAGCAATTAGGGGTTCAGCGTCTTGCTCAAGGACACTTCCTCTGGGGGAGCCCACAGGGATCGAACAGGGAACCTTGCGGTTCTCATCAGGCTTCTCTAGCGGCCACTCTACCCCTGAGCCACTGCTGCCCTCTATATTCTGATATAGACAGTTTGTAAAGTAACAGGGATTTTCCCAGTCTCTCCAGTTATTTCAGTACTCAGAAAATACATATTCAGGTCGAGATAACAATTTAATCCAATCAGGAGAGTGAACTCATACAGTAAGTGATGACACAAACAAATGCGCAAACAAAAGTTAGATTGGAACACGAGCTGATACATTATCTTTGTGCGGTTCTCGTTCCTGATTTGATGACATTTGTGAGCCATCTGAAAACGTGTTCTCCGTTTAATAAACAGCTGGATAGACGGGGAGAACAAACACTGAACTGTAGCAAAGCACTATATCAAAAGTTAGACCTTTCACTTTTTAGCAAAAAACCTTATGGTTTGGCCAAACAATTTCACTTGCAGCACCTTTAAAAAGATGTAGATGCATTTTTTCCACATTTAGCTCAAATCCCATTGTTGTCAAAAGCCATGGACAAAAATAGGACACTACATTTTGTAACTGCTAAAGACAAATATGGCTCTGTGCAAGCAGTCACACTACAGCGTTGCCAGAGCATCACTCAGTGTATTCGTCTTAGCAATCGTAATGTGCTCTCAAGGATATACCACCGGAGGAGCTTTACAACCACAGCACATAATGTTCATATAACTTCATGTATTGCTTGTCAGTAGCTACAGTTCTATGTCTCTATGCGCACCAACAACAGCAGATCTACAAGCTCACACGTCACAACGCGACACGTTGTGAGCCTGTAGATTGGCTATTTTCGGCACATGACAATGTGAAATGAAGTATAAATAATGCATGAGGTTGAGCGATGACATCGGGGTAGTTATACACATGCAGGCTGTTTTCATCCATTCAAGTTATCGTTTCCAAAAAGTTCCTATTTGTGCGAAAACTATAGCATTCGCCCTCTGTTGACATCGCCAAACAATTCCCACAGCTACACCACCAGTTCCCATCTGTCCAATCCACTGCTCCTAAAGTCTCTGCACCTCAGAATGTGTAAGAAGTGTATTGAGAGGATGGCCGCTTGATGCAGCATCTCATTTTAGAGGGGGTCCTATATATACACACACATCAGTAAAACATGATTGCGTACAATACAGATACACAATTTGTATACAAATACACATATGTTGTGTATGTTTAAGTGGATATGGAGATAGTCCCCGCAGTGACAGCAAGATTAATCTCTATGCTCACCCTCAGAGTGTCCCTCTGTCTCTGTCCTCACCCTCAGAGAGTGTCCCTCTGTCTCTGTCCGATTTCCTTCTCCGTATACTCAGGTTCAAACTGATACGGAGCAACAGTGCCACCATTGTAAGCCATTCATTGTCCCATTGTTGTTCCTCAAAATAATCATACTGACATTGCTCAGAATAGTATAGCTGATTTGCAATTAGCCAAAAGGAAAAGTGTAATGTACTATGTTTATATTCAGTACCCCCACCTCCTATATGCTATGGCAAGTTACCCAATAGCGAAGACACAGAGTGAGTTTTAATATTGGTCATTTGTCATATAGAATTGTTTTTCTTTGTGTGGACAAACACGACTTTTACACTGTAACATTTCAGTGCTCAGTTAACCAACCACCTTTTGCACACAAGTTACAAATGGATGGATTGAAACGGATGATTCTACTGTGTATCCTATAAGGGGTTACAATATGTTGTAATAAAGTGGTTCCAGGTGGTAACCAAATGGACCCTTATAAATTATTAAATTATTGTTAAACAACTGGATTACTTAAATTAATTTTCAAGACTCCTACGGAATTAGAGACTGTAGAAGAATTATTATTTTGATCAAAGTTTGCCCGTTATCTCTCATATGGTACCAACAGCAATACAGCATGGGATTGTGGACATATTCTTTAGTTTTGGGTCTGAGAGGCCAAATGTCATATTATGGTGGTTCCGTGGCTCAAACGCAGAATAAATAATGGGCCTAGACATGAAAAGGTTTGAAAACCACTGCTGTAAGTGGTTGAACACAATGACACCGGGTAGATCGGCAGTGGGGACAGCCACTGGTTAAAAACCACTGGAGTCAACCTGCAGCATGCAGCCACATTAAAATTGAAGATGTAATTTGTCTGGGGGACAATTTATTCATAAATCTGCCTGTTGTAATCATGTTGCATAAATATATAATGACGCCGTTTTGAATAAGGGCATTGTCATGTGGCAACGCGCCGCAAAGCGGGCCAGGCCTTTATGAAGGCGCTATAACGCTAAATCTCCATACAATGAAAGTGTTATCACGATGTCATGAAAAGATGTGCCGGCGTTGCATGTGATTTATTTATGCACAACAGAAGCATCCGATGGATTAAATCAGCTCTCAAGCTTGATTTATACTTGGTTGCGCGTGCGTCAGTGTCGTTAATACTGAAAATAGCCAATATGCAAGATCGCAATATTATATAATACGCATAACAGATATTTCCGCACACCTGATTCCTACTAGGAAGACAGGATTGTGTGTTTTGCTTTGAATATTTTGAGCAATGCAGTCAACAGTAATGAAGTGAGGTTGGTGGCAGGGGCAATGTCAAGCCAAAACCTTGTATCTCCAGATTTAAAATGTGTTTTCTTTTCATAAATGAACTAGAGTAGGAATTGGCCTACGTGGAACAATGCACGTTAGAAATGCATGCCCCACCTAGTTATTATGTCTGTGTCCCTTTTATGCCCATGTATGTCTATGCCGATGGCAGAACAGGCCAGCTCCATATATGGAGATCTAGGGGTGATCAATTGGCTAATTTGGGCCCTGTCCAGAGCCTCTAGAGCCGTGCCCGTTGGCCACTGGCCTTTTATGCCCATATGGAGTTCTTTGTCAGGCATACCCACATATGGAGTCTATGCAAGATGTTAGAATGATGTCAGAACAGGCCAGCTTCATATATGGAGATATAGGGGTGATCAGTCGGTCTGACCGTCTATCAGACCGACTCGACACCAGGCACTGCATTCCCTGTGGGGGTGTGGAACGCGTGTGTTATATAAACTATAGTGGAAATCCACTGGTTATTCTTCCCATTTCCTGGACAGAAACCTTTTTGTGGATAGGAGGTTTCCACCTGACACCGCCAGTATTCTCCAGGTGTTCAGAATACACTCCACAATGTAATCCAAAGTGCCTATTCGGAGAACATTATGTTTCAATATCACTTTCAGCAAACAAAGGAAGTGTTACCGACTGAGACATGGATCTGGAGAGAAGAGTATAAATCATACCAACTCTGGTTGAACTAAAGACTTTTTAAACAGCCAGGCCCCGCTCAACCTATACACACACACACACCTATATGTACACACATACTGTCACAGATACACACACACCGACACCACACATTCACCATTCACTCGCGCACGCACGCATGCATAGAGAGACACGCACACGCTTTCGTGCAAGAGTCTCCCCGCGGGGTGGAGCGCTGTCAGCTGTGACTAGGTGAGACGTGGCTGTCGCCGCTTCAGAAGGGAAGAGATAGAGCGCCTGAGAATGAACCAGAAAGTGAAATCCAAATTAACTTCAAACCAATCCGCCAGTCGAAGAGGGTCAACACCGCGCTGGCATGCTTTCGCTAGCGGGACCCCCCCCCCCCCCACACACACACACACACACGTCACGTTACCTTTTACTAGCGAGCCACGCACCGGCAGACCCCGCTATTTGTCTGGCGAGATACACACGCCTCCCCCAACACACACACACGAGCCGCTGCCTCCCAAAGCCCGGGGATACATTCATCAAACACACACTGGATAATTTACAAAGGCAGCATAAAATTGTGGATTTTCGGCCTGCATAATCTTTAGACAGATAAACAAATTACCCGGGGCCCCTCCGGCAGAGACGGAGCGCTCGCTCGGCTAAACATTCATTACCGACGCTCCCGGGGCCGGCGCCGCGCGCCACAGCCAACGGGCAACCTTTGCCGTGTTAGGGCTCGGCAAGCAGAAAATAACATGATGGCGAGTTAACCGACCGTGCCATGATAGATGATGCCACACGCTGGGGCTGTTTACAGGCCCATGTCCCAGCAATCTGGAATACTGAGAGCTGCTGAGTGAGTGCGCGCGCACGCTCACATGCGCATGTGTGTGTGCGCGCGTGTGTGTGCGTGTGCGTGGCCAGTGAATCATCAGCCAATCTGTGATAACACTAACTGTTAGGAGACTGCTCAGTTCCCGTATATTACAAGCAATTAGCTGGTAATTGAGAAAAGCTGCAAACAGTGCCCCCCCCCCCCCCCCCCGCTAAAGTGGATGTGTGTGCATGTGTGCATTTTGGCGGTAACGTTTGCGATGCACTGACTGTCACACGGAAATGTGTGACTCTGTACAGCCAGTTGCTACCAAAGTTGGCAATGTGACAAACTGAAGGTCACTTGCCCTGCCAGTTCAGCGCAAAGAAGAGCATCACCCTGAAAATATCGATGTAATTAAATATTATGGATGGATTCTCAAATACCCTCACACCGCCAACGTGATGGCTTGTATTGGCAGCGCTTGCCTTCTGACTGACTTTTAAATTCAGAGTGTGGAGAAGGAAGGAACATCCGCACACTTGTTTTTAGAGCCCCATAGACTTAAGCCGCAACCTTTTGACCACTAGGCAAAAATATTGTGTGACCATTATAGCAGTGGTTTTCAACCTTTTTGTGGCCACAGTGCCACACTATTGTGCAAGTCAAAATCACAAAGTACACCTGATTGCATAGTGGCGAAAGTAGCCAATTTACAAATTCACAATGTGCCGCGAGTTGAGACACATTGTAGATCTGCTGTTAAAATTGATTAACGTTACAACGCAGTAATTCTTCGGCTATAATGACATGCCAAAAATAGTGGCACAAGGTTCAGATCAAGAGCCCTATTTTCGCCAGTGCTATAGCCCTTATCCCTAAACTTCGTTGCCTTTTTTACTGCTTTAAATAAACAGTTTTGAATAGTTCAAATAGCCAAGCTCACAACGTGTCGATGTAGATTGGCTAGTTGAATGTTTTCAAAAAAGTAAAAGAAAATGGGATAAGGTGTATAGCATGGCGAAAATCGGGCCCCAAATCTCTGTATTGGGAAAAGTTCTGAGTTTTTTGTTGCAGACAGCAATAATGTTTGCCACAAAATCCAGAGGCACATCATGCACTACAGTCTGACGGCCCAGCGTTGAGGGAACCAACCACTGCACCGTGGTATATATATGAGCTGCTGCAAAGTTTAAAACCCGCTTGTGATGCGTCAGTCGCCGAGAAGAAAGAGCAGGAAGGAATTTCTCATTGGCGGCGAGACAAAAGAAAGACAAACTTCCTGTGCAGCCACCCCACTGTGACTGTGTACTGACTGTTGTGCTGTACAATACAGTACGCCCCCCCCCCCCCCCCCACCACCACCACCACCAACCTCCCACTTGAAAGCTGCTGTTGTCCAATGCACGTAGAAGCCACAGTCTCCATAACAACTTAACAAGCCCTATATCATTTGCTGAACGATAAATAGCTACAACAAGCTCACTGTGACGCTTGCAGTGATGCTACTTTTTGCTATTTTTGGCGACAATTTGACGACACGCCCCAAATATTGACCACAGGTTGAAAGTGTTTGATGATGTAACTAAAGTAACTATAGTGCAACTTATTCCACTGCAGCGAGATGCTCTGGATGACAGCTTCCTTCAAATGGGTGGTTCTCAAACGTTAACACATTGGATGCTAAAGACGAGCATACTCGTCCAATCCAATAAAAGGGTGCCTTACTAAAGGAGTTTTATATGGATTCAGAATGGTCTCACTACTATCCAATTTTAACACCGTCCCCGTTGCTAGGCAACGCTTGCTTCGGCTTTGATCGGCCTTTTCCGGATTTCCCCCGCCGTTCAATTCCTGTCGTTACGTGATTTTAAAACCCATTTTTCTCGGAATCTAGGCTGAGCTTGCTGCTGAGCTGAGCTCATTTCTGACTTTTCTGCTGCCTCGCGGTTACAATATTAACGCTTCTGAAGAGAAATAAAGTTTGTTAGACGGATTTAGTCATTCCTGATCCTTTTTGGGGGAAAGGAAAGTGAACGTTTTTCAAAATAAAAACTGTGCATCCGGCCAGCAGTACGAGAGTAGTGCTGGAGTCTTTGGTGGCAAAACATTTGTTAATTTCAAAGATAATAAACGAGAGTGTACGCCTGTGCGGTTCCATTTGTACACTCTCAGAGTTGGAGACCCGTAAAGGTCCATTTGGAAAACCCTCAAGGAACACAGAGGGTCCCTGGACCGCACTTTGAGAACCACTGCTCTAAATGTGCTAGGAATTGGTGTGTGAAATGTCCCTCTTGGAGTGTGTGTGCGTGTGTGTTCGACATGGCTGCATAGCTCCAATAAGGGCTGAGAAAACGTTTGCAGGGCTGTACAGCAGATCTTCACATAATCCAGCAAACAAAGTAGGGGTATTAAGAATGAACAGACTGCAGCACAGACTGTAGGAGGAGGATGGGAAAGAAGAGAGAGAGAGAGAGAGAGAGAGAGAGAGAGAGACAGACAGAGAGAGAGAGAGAGAGGGCGAGTAAGCGGTAGATGGCAGATTGGTAGGGGGGTTTAGAATGGTACAATGGGTTTTGGATTTGACTCTGGGCCTAGCTCTGAGCCCGCCTGCAGCAATGGGACCAGAGAGAGAGAGAGAAAGAGATGGAGGCGGGTGGGTGGGGGGGGGGGCAGTAGAGGAGAGGAGAATAGAAGAGTTGACAGAGAGAGAGATCCATGGCTTTATGAAGATGACAGGGTCCAGTGGAAGTGCTGGGATAGATATACTGTCTTTGTGGACCGTGGCTTAGAAAACGAGTGAATATTCACAGCCACCCAGCCACTCATCCCACCATCTGCGAGCTGACAGAGGGCTGGAATATGACACATGCATCTGTAGGAGAATGCATTGGTTCAATGAGGGGGAAAAAAAGGATTCTTGTTTCGGTCGCAAACCTCTTCATTTATCGGAGGGGAAGGTTTCGCAGAGCGTTGCGCGCTCTTATGTTATAGCGACGCACAATCACAACCTTGAGTGAGCTTCCCAGTACGAACACAGCCTTATGCTCACTGCTCAGTCTCCCCCGGGGAGGGCAGACGTTGGGATTGTATGGTATTGTACTGAATGCCTTGCTCATATGCCTGTGCATGAGTGTTGGGAGCGCGTCATCACTCACTCACTCCCAATCTTCCACCGTAGTCTGAAAACCCATCTCTTAGTTCAGACTCCATCTTGGCCCGTAGGACTTGCAGTAGCACTTGCCCTATAGCCTCGACGACCTACAGGTGTAAGCATAGGCTCAATTTATGTAATTTACATAGGACTCTATAGTGTATATGCATAGTTTCATTATATAGATATTCCACTGTTAGGTTCTTAGCTTACGTATGATTCATGATGACTATTTGATGTATTTGATGTATTACCATCGTTTTTGTTCTTGCTAACTGTAAATGGCTCTGGATTAAGAGCGTCTACTGAATTCCTGAATTGAAAATTGTAAATTGTCATCACAGTCCCATCCCATCGCAGGACCGCTGTTGTGAACGAAAGCTCCCACTTGTGAAGACTGCAGTGCCAAAAAGGAGATAGGAGAACCTCACTCAGTTATTCTGATTATGATTTTTTTATTGTGTTGTTGAAAATAGCCAAACTAGCAGATCTACACGCTCACAAGAATTGCAGTGCACTGCAGTGTGGCGGCCTGTGAGTTTGTAGATCAGCTATTTCTTTGGCCCATGAAGCTGGTGTGTGTGTGTGTGTGTGTGTGTAAACCATGGATTAAAGCAAAAGTAAATTCTCACGACTGAAAAATGTTGCTAGGCCAAGTCCACTCCTAATACCGCTTCTGACCGAGGCGAAGTCATTCAATTTATTTTTTAATTCGTTATTTTCATGTCACGTGAAAGCAGGAATCATAGCTTCAAATTGACATTGGTTGTTCAGTTTGACCCACCAGTTTTGGAGATATAAGACATTTATTTCAGACATGCTCTAGTATGTGAAGAGTCTGCCTGTGCTATTAACTAATTCTGGATAAAAACAGTTTTTCTCCTCTCCTGAACAGTTAGTCTGTCTCTGTAGCGTGATGGAGCCACCATGCACACACTAGTGTCCTAGACACTTAACTTTTTCTCTGCTATCTACGATTATAATCGTAGCCCTAGGCTACATACATGTTCATAGACAACTGTATACTCCATATGAAGTGGAAACCGTCAATTTACCTTTTAGCATTGCTCGGGTAGCTATGGAGAGCCTCCATCCTCACCAGCTATGGGATTTTCAAAGCCTTGCATCTCTAAAGCTTCGAGCGCTGTCCACATGGCGAGCCGCTGCGCATCCCGACGATCATAAATAATTTGTCCGATTTGTGAACATTACATCACTGCGCACATGTAACTGCTTCCAACGAGAGCTAAGCGGTATGAGCTTATATGGCTAACGGATCAATGTCCTCACAACAACAGCCCCCCACCTCACTGAATAACCCGGGAAATTAAGCAAGGATCGTAGAGTGAGAGCGGACGGGTGGCACGCACAGGGCAATAATGGAGTTAACACAATACTGTATGTAAAATTGTGATGTTTTGGTAGCCATACAGTTTACCAGTTGAAGAGATTGCAGATTGAGATGTTAACGACTGTAGTTATGAACTATATGAGATCAATCATTAGGGTTTTTCTGGAAGAGTGAAATAACAATTAACCAAAAATTACAAGCTTTTCGGCGCAGGACACCCTTCCCATAGAAGGCGTGCTGACTTCTATGGAATCCAAAATGACTGAAATCGGTCGTGGCGACTGAGAATCAAATGAATCCATGTGGTGTGTAAAGTCACCTTTAAAACCAGGTCTCTAGCGGAGGCGGACATCAGGATGCGGTCGCACCAGGCGGGACACCGGGTGTTCATGTACTCCTTGCCCTGATTGCTGTCCTCGCTGTAGGGATAACTGGAAGGACACAAGACAACAACAAGGCTCATTAATCAGCTGAAGAAATTAATACAAAAAATTAAAACATGTGTGTGTGTGTGTGTGTGTGTGTGTGTGTGTGTGCGCGCGCGTACATAGGGACATACATAGAGACGCGCATGGCCACGCTGCTCAACAGTGCCACTTTAGGTCACCCAGCGGTATTGCAGCTGTCC